>NW_010387732.1:0-4580 GCF_000710305.1 Buceros rhinoceros silvestris
CTGTGTGTGTTTTTTAATAATTGGCCAATGCGATGTTTATCCCGATAATGTTTTTGATTATAGAGAGGCATTCTGAGGCCGTATTCCTGGAAATGGGTCAATAACGTTTACACATGTGCTTCATGCGTGCATCATCAGGAGATCAATATGATTGCACTGGTATGGAGGTTTGTATCACACCTGTTCTCTGACATCACATAGAAACAGCTGCTGTTTCTTTTATTGTTTTTCTTTTTTTTTTTTAATTCTTTAAAAAATGTAATATTGTGTTTGTGTGTAGCAACATGTCAGGGATACCTTGTATAATAGGAAATGCTTTCTTCTTTCTCACTGTGTGCTTCCTTGTAGGACTCGCCCACCCTTCTCTGCTTTGCCAACAATCACATTTAAATTGCCAAAAAAACCGATAGGGTCGATCTGTAACTGAATTGTCAAGCAGCACACAAAAAGTGTTGTTCTCAGCCCGACAGGTTTTAAAACTTCTTTCTACCAAGAAGTGTGTGCATTTCAATTTGGTTTTGGATGTGATTTCACTCTTTGCAGCTGGCCCTGATCTTGGAATAATGCAATCTCTTAAAAAACCTGTGTATGCTGAAACCTCAAACTTTCAGAAAGTTCATATTTAGCTCTCAGTTTACACAAAATGTGTGTATTCACCCTAACTGTAACATAGCTGACAGACTCCATAATTCAAAATAGTAAGTGGCTGATCTCTGAGGAAAATTGCAGCAGAATACTTGAAATGCAGAGAAACGATCTCCAAGTACAACCTTGTGTGACATGCTATTAATATACCTTCATAGAGATATATACTCACACACATGCGTATTCATATGGGAAATATTTATTTTGTGGTAAGTCAATATTCATTGTACTAGTATAGTGTATTTCCTTTTACTCTTTTCCCCTCAATGTGCTGCCTCTTGACTGAGAAGTGGTTGCTTGTATCAAGAACGGATCACCTCAGAACCCTCTCTTTGCTAAGGAGCATGTCTGCATAAAGTTTTTCAAGGATGTGAATAGGACTTCAAGCAAAAACTGATTATTTGGAAGGGATCTGGATTTTTGGTGAGTGAAAATGGGATGGCCTACCTACCCTGGCATTTCCCAACCTAACATTCAAGGCAGAGCAAAAAGACTCAAACATCCTCCTGTGGTCCTCGGTGTATGCATTATCCGATGTGGTTTCTCACACAAGGGGCTTCTCTCACAGACGAAGTTCTCAAATAAAGGTAGAACGTCCTCTTCTGGTAGGAGAGAAGACTTGTTAGCTTTCTTTGTTACCATCTAATTGTCCTGATTATCACAAAAAGAAGGGTCTGTTTCTGCGAAAGTGGACTTTTACAAATGTTCCCCTTATTTCTCATCTCAGAGATCAGATTTAAGGACATATCTGGGCACCATTGCATTGTACAATCAGTAGATATTTGGCAAGTCACATCTGAAAAGCTGTCACCCCCTTTGACAGAGAAGGCTGGGAACAGGTAGGCTATCTGAAACTTCTCCCTTTGGTTCAGTGGAAGGAAGGAATTTGGCATCATCAGGCACTTCTCTTTCACCCTTATTCATTGTGCAGCAACTCTGTGTTTGTGGCTTTATTAGTACTGTAGAAAGGGCATGTAGACAGGTGCCATAAACATTTTAGGTTAGATAAAATTGACATATATGTGATATGTGCCAAACTAACTCATTTCCTACCTTGTACTGGTGATTCAGGGAGGAATAACAGTATTGTATATCTCTCTGCAGTTTGGTGGATACTTTCCCATTTTTGTAGGCCAGAATGGAACAAGCTGTCTTAGACACTTCAAAGACATTTCCTTCTCTTGTGTTGACACTACCACAAACCAGCACCGAGAAAGTGCAGCAAGCTTTATTATTCAGCACCCATTGAAAACAGAATGTGATGTGGTTAGACACGGTTTAATGCGTAAGTGGAATGAAAACCGGTTTCTAAACAGAATACAAAAGATTCCAGGTTATTGAAAACTTGGAAAAAAGTACAAAATTCCAGTAGAAAATAGGAGTGGAATAAATAGTAAGGAAATATTAAAATCATTAGCTGAGGAAGTTAAACGAAAAATTGTAAAGGTGTATACCTATCTATTGCTTTACTGATCTCATCTATTCATCAGATACTTTTGTGCATAATTTCAGAGAATAGAAAACAACTGGAAAAGTGCACAGACCATGTAATTTCCAGGGCAGAAAAAGTCTCTCCCCTTGTTGGGACTGCAGTGTTGTCAGGAAGAATTCTGACATCAATTCTAAATAAAATTTTGGGGAAAAAAATAGAAATTGTAGCTATTGCTCTAAACAATAACTTTTCAGGACACTAGTATTTTAAAGGAATGCCTAACTGCCAGAAAAGCTGCACCCCCAGCTCCAGACAACCCATTTCCACACAAAGGCTTAAGAAGTGGTGTAGTGAGAGGGACTGTGGTAAGAGCAAAGTTGTGAGCTTGAACAGCCCTGGAAGGCCATTTTAGCTTGGGCAGCATTAAGCTAACCTTTGGCTGTCTTAAGTCATGTGTAAAGTTCAGAATGTCTCTTGCCCAGCTTCCTGACTGGCAAATTGCCTTTTCTACTTCCAGAACTCTGCCAAGTGGAGCTATGTCATACTTGGTGATGAAACTTCAAATTTTAAAGTCAAAATTATAGTTGAGGTGGAAGGTGCTTTAGGAATGGGTGGGTTATATGTAGTTATTTTACTTTTAAGGTCTGGAACATTTTGTGTGTCAGCCTTCAAAAAGACACAGCAGTTGGCAATCAGTTGCAGCTGGAACAGGACTGGAGACTAAACCCAAGATTAAAATAAGGATGGACGAAGTTTGTAAATAACTACTGTGAAAATTCAAATAATTTTTGCCATTATTTCATTTTTCTTCTTGTAAGTTTGATTCTATTAAAGTTACTGTGGAGGGCATATCTGATTCATTAGATATGTGGAGTCACATCATTTTCTAATCCAAAAAAGGATTTGTTTAACTGCAGATCCTGGCTTGACTCTTAAATGGAATAAAAATCATTGTTAAGAGTGATACCCATAGCCAACTGCGACAAGCTGAATACAGCATGGCAAAATGGGTAACAAATACACAATTTCCAGCTCAGTGCATGGATCTGGTGACGTACTGGATCTTATTTCTAGCCTGAGAGAGTAGGAGCTTGAGTATGTCAAAGTTACAGCCTTGTTAGGGACAGGTCATTAACTTCTTATTGTGAAGTTTATATTTACTTTATTGCCCATCAAGGAAGAGGATCAGTTTTAATGGTTTGCTTTCAGAGATTAGTGGGACTAAATGGATTTTAGACTGCTGTTTAGTCAGCAGCAGCTTCTTGGGACATTATCAAAATTGTCCTACATGGTACATGTTGATAAACTCCAAATGTCTCCTTGTAGTACTGTGTTGGATGTGTTCGTGAATATATTGCATGTGAGGAGAGAAATGAACTATACAGAACCCTCAGCAAAAATAATGACCTAAATGAGAATAATTGTGACAAAGAATTTTATAGAAGTTAAGGTTATGGCTGTGATGGAAGCAAAGAAAAGTTTTTTACCTAATTGTGATGAGCTTTTTTAACTTTATGAGCAGGAAAAGAGTGTGTCATGATTATTCCAGTTCTTTCAAATTTTTCTTTTGTAATGAAATAATTTTATAAAAAGCACTTAGTGCTTAAATTTTTTTATTTCAAGGTCTAGTATGGCATCACACAGATATGACAATACTTCATCAAATTTTCAGTCCACTAAAAAGTACATTTCTGCTATGATATAAACAGCAAATTTCCAAAATTATTTTTTAGTATGAATTGAAGGTTTTATACTCTATCAGGTGAATGGCACTGCAAGTAACTCTGTGAACTTCATTTACTGCAGTGTAAAATAGCGGTGTCTGTAGGCATTCTAAAGTCTTCTTTGAAGTCAGGCTTTTGTGGAACATGTAAGAGACACAGAATCATCTGGCTGGAAGAGATCTTTAAGATCATCGAATCCAACTAGTACTGACCAACCCTGAACTGCAGGGGTACCTAAACCAAGTCCCTCAGTGCCACATCTACATGTCTCTTAAACTCTTCTAGGGATAGTGACTCCACCACTGCCTTGGGCAGCCTGTTCCAATGTTTGAAAAGCCTTTCTGAAAAGAAATACTTCTTAATATCCAACTTAAGTCTCCCCAGCACAACCTGAGGCCGTTTCCTCTATCCTGTCACTTGTCACATGGGAGAAAAGTTTGACCCCCACCTCTCTACCACCTCCTTTCAGGTGGTTGTAGAAAGCAATAAGGTCTCTCCTCAGCTTCCTGTTCTCCAGGCTAAACAACTCCAGTTCCCTCAGCTGCTCCTTGTAAGACTTGTGCTCTAAACTCTTCACCAGCTTCGTTGCTTGCTTTTGGACACACTCCAGCACCACAACGTCCTTCTTGTAGTGAGGGGCCCAAAAGTGGACACAGTTTTCAAGGTGTGGCCTCGCCAGAGCTCAGTACAGGGGGACAATCACTGCCCTGCTCCTGCTGGCCACACTATTGCTGTAACAAGCCAGGATGCTGTTGGTCTTCTTGGCCACCTGGGCAAAC
>NW_010387732.1:4594-17481 GCF_000710305.1 Buceros rhinoceros silvestris
CCTGCTCCTCCTGGCCACACTATTGCTGATACAAGCCAGGATGCCATTGGCCTTCTTGGCCACCTGGGCACACTGCTGGCTCATATTTAGCCAGCTGTCGACCAGCACCCCCAGGTCCTTTTCTGCTGAGCAGATTTCCAGCCACTCTTCCCCCATCCTGTAATGTTGCAGGGGGTTGTTGTGACCCAAGTGCAGGACCCAGCACTTGGCCTTGTTGAATTTCATACCAGTGGCTTTGGCCCATTGATCCAGCCTGTCCAGGTCCCTCTGTAGAGCCTCCTGATCTTCAGTCAGATTGACTCACCCACCCAACTTGGTGTCATCTGTGAACTTGCTGAGGGTGCACTTGATCCCCTCATCCAGATCATTGATAAAGATGTTAAAGAGAACAGGCACCAAAACTGAACCCTGGGGGATACCACTGGTGACCAGCCTCCATCTGGATTGAACTCCATTCACTATCACTCACTGAGCCTGGCCATCCAGCGGTTTTTTTTTATCCAGTGAAGAGTATGCCCATCCAAGCCATAGGCAGCCTATTTATCCAGGAGAACACTGAGAGAAATGCTGTCAAAGGCCTCACTAAAGTTCAGGTAGACAATGTCCGCAGATCTTCCCTCATCCAGTAAATGGGTCATCTTGTCGTAGAAGGAGATCAGGTTGGTCAGACAGGACCTGCCTTTCATAAATCCGTGCTGACTGGGCCTGACCACCTGGGTTGTCTTGTACATGCCATGTGATGACGCTCAAAATGATGACCTGCTTCATGACTTTCCCTGGCACCAAAGTCAGACTGACAGGCCTGTAGTTCCTTGGGTCCTCCTTCCAGCCCTTCTTGTAGATGGGTGTCACATTTGCCAACCTCCAGTCGCTTGGTACCTCCCCCGTTAGCCAGGATTGCTAGGAAATAATGCAAAGTAGCTTGGTCAGAGTGCCAGGCCTGTAGTTCCTTGGGTCCTCCTTCCAGCCCTTCTTGTAGATGGGTGTCACATTTGCCAACCTCCAGTCGCTTGGTACCTCCCCCGTTAGCCAGGATTGCTAGGAAATAATGCAAAGTAGCTTGGTGATCGCTTTCACCAGCTCCCTCAGACCCGTTGGGTGGATCCCATCTGACACCATCAACTTGTGCACATGTAACTGGTGCAGCAGTTCATTTACTCTTTCCTCTTGAATTATGGGGCCTCGATTCTGCTTCCTGCCTCTGCCTTCTGGTTCAAGAGGCTGAGCACTCCGTGAGTTACCATTAAAGACTGAGGCAAAGAAGGCATGCAGTACTTCAGCCTTTTCCTCATCCTGGGTCATTTTATTTCCCCCTGCATCCAGCAAAGGATGGAGATTCTCCTTAACCCTCCTTTAGCTGTTGATTTATTTACAGAAATATTTTTTGTTGTCTCTTATGGCAGTGGCCAGACTAAGTTTGAGCTGGTCTTTAGCCTTTCTAATCTTTTTCCTGTACAGCTTCACAAGAACCTTATAGTCTTCTTGAGTGGCTGGCCCTTTCTTCCATAGGCTATAGACTTTCCTTTTCTTCCTGAGGTCCAGCCAGAGCTCTCTGTTCAGCCAGGCCAGTCTTCTATCCCTCTGGCTTGTTGTACAGCTCATTGGGACAGCCTCCTCCTGAGCTTTGAGGATTTCCTTCCCGAGGATTGTCCAGCCTTTCAGGAACTCCTGTGCCCTTCAGGACTGCCTCCCAAGGGACCCTGCCAACTAGTCCCCTAAAAAGGTTAAAGTCTGCCCTCTAGAAGTCCAAGGTGGCAGCTCTACTGACCTCCCTCCCTACTGCTTCAAGAATTGAAAACTCTAATCTCATGATCACTGTGGCCAAGACTGCCTCCAACCTTCACACCACCCACAAGTCCTTCTCTGTTGGTGAACAACAGGTCCAGCAGGGAGACTTCCCTGGTTGGTTCCCTCACCAGCTGTGTAAGGAAGTTCTCTTCCACACACTCTAGGAACTTCCTAGACCGTTTCTTCACTGTTGTGTTGTATTTCCAGCAGATACCTGGCAAATTGAAGTCATCCACAAGAACAAGTGGCAGTGATCATGAGGCTTAATCCAGGTGCTTGTAGAATATTTCATCTACGTCTTCACTTGGCTGGCTGGCCTATAACAGAGTCCACTGTGATGTCTGCTATGTTGGCCTTCCCCCTGATTTTAATCCATAAACATTCTACCCTTTCATCACCACTGTTGAGCTTTCCTAGACCGTTTCTTCACTGTTGTGTTGTATTTCCAGCAGATACCTGGCAAATTGAAGTCATCCACAAGAACAAGTGGCAGTGATCATGAGGCTTAATCCAGGTGCTTGTAGAATATTTCATCTACGTCTTCACTTGGCTGGCTGGCCTATAACAGAGTCCACTGTGATGTCTGCTATGTTGGCCTTCCCCCTGATTTTAATCCATAAACATTCTACCCTTTCATCACCACTGTTGAGCTCTAGACCATCAAAAAAACCCCTAAAATACAGGGCCCCTCCCCCTCCTCTCACTCCTGACCTGTCCCTCCTGAAGAGGTTGTAGCCGTCCAGCACAACACTCCAGTTGTGCGTGTCATCCCACCATGTCTCTGTGATAGCAACTCTGTCGTACTTTTCCTGCTGCACGATGGCTTTCAGCTTCTCCAGTTTGTTGCCCATGCTGTGGGCATTGGTGTAGCTGCACTTCAGCTGGGCTATGGATCCCATTACCTGTTGTCTTGGGTGGAGAAGGCCTAATTCCCACCTGACCATTCCCAGGAGCTGCCATGATTCCCAGCACACCAGTATCCCTTGCGACTCTGCTATCACATGACACAATGATTGTGATAGCAACTCTGTCGTAATTTTCCTGCTGCACGATGGCTTTCAGCTTCTCCAGTTTGTTGCCCATGCTGTGGGCATTGGTGTAGCTGCACTTCAGCTGGGCTATGGATCCCATTACCTGTTGTCTTGGGTGGAGAAGGCCTAATTCCCACCTGACCATTCCCAGGAGCTGCCATGATTCCCAGCACACCAGTATCCCTTGCGACTCTGCTATCACATGACACAATGATGTCTATCTCCACTGGTGTGGCAGTCCCAAGGTGCTCGCTAACACGCTGTCCCACTAATGCTGATGTGCAGTTCTCAGGCTTAGCTCCAGCGATGGTGATTTTATCCCTTTCCCTCTTCAAATCTACTTTAAAGCCCTTTCAATGAGCCCTGACAACTCCTGCACAAGGATTCTCTTTGCCCTTTGAGACAGGAGCCAGCAGGCTGTCCCAGTGATCAATCGCCTTCTCACATTCCCTAATACTCCTCAAGCTGCTGGCCTCCTCTTGGAGCTCTGTCACTAGGCGGAGTTCCTCCACCCAGGCACACCTGCCACAGGGGTTCTTATAGCTGCTGTCCTGTACTGGTGTCACAGCAGGGCACACCCTGCGGCCTGACACCTAGGTGGCTGCATGTCTCCACTGCAGCAATGTCTGTGTAGCTGCATCAGTCCTGATGGGTGCATCTCTTAGAGAGGCTGTGCACTTCTGCTGAGTGGAAACCATTTCTCACTGGTCTGCATGGGCAGTGCTTTCAGTGCCCTCCTTGTGCACCCTTCTTTGCAAACTGCCCCACAAACTGCTGCGTAGACTGCACCACGATCTCTTTGCCCGCTCTGTTCACAGTGCTCCCGCACTATAAATATTAGCTAGTAGAATGGGAAGAAAGAAAAGCCTAGGGTAATTTAAGCTTTCTTTTGGGACCTGTTGCATACACTTTCCCCTCGCCAGTGGAGGGCCTGCATGGACTGCTCAGAGTTTGCTGGTTCCACTGTATGTATTATGAGAATTGTCTCCCTCCAGCAGCACAAAAACTGGTTCATGTCCTCATAATACTTCCCCAATAAGAAGGTCTAAAATGTCCCCTATAGCTCCTGTTCTGTCCACTAGCTTGGTTAGTTCATGTACACTTTCTTCTACATTTGATCAAGAGGTGACTTGAGGAGCCAAAAGTTCCTGCATAGAAACATTGATATCCAGACTGCCAGTTGTTAGGTTATGGTAAGTTCCCCTCCTCCATGGATGTTTGGAGAAAGAGGAGATAGTGCATTTTCTGTGCAAAGCATAGCAAGTTCGGTCACAGGTTTGCAGGATAGTCCAAAATGCATGGATATGAGCTTCTACTTTCTTGTCTCTGCCCTGGACCTTACCTCTTCTAATGAGCAAGTTCTTGGTTTCCTCTAGTAATCAGAGTGGGGCTGATACCTGTGGAGCCTCCAACTTTGAGAACCTGCTAATCCTTAACAGTTTCTTTGTACAAGACTGCCGTGAGAGCAGGAATATTAAGCATGCAAATCATCTGTGTGTCAGATCACAGAATCACAGAATCATCTGGTTGGAAGAGACCTTTAAGATCATCAAGTCCAACCATTCACCCTGAACTGCCAGAGTTCCTAAATCATGTCCCTTGGTGACACATCTACGTGCCTTTTAAACACTTCCAGGGACGGGGACTCCACCACTTCCCTGGGAAGCCTGTTAATATTAGATGAGAGGGACTGAGATAAATACAGGCAGGAAAGGGCGTTAGCCATTTCCCATAAAATGTGTCTATCGTGTGTGACTCCAGCTGCTGCTCCAGAAGCCTGTGTCATCACATCTACTGGCCTTGCTTGAATACCCTCGGCACACTTGGACTTTACAAATAACATTAAATGTCTTTGCTTAGTCAACTGAATCAAGTAAAAAATTATGTGCCCAAAGGCATATGGGTAGCCTGTGGAACACCAGGCAGAAATCCCAGATCTCAACGAAATCAGTCTCACCCTGGCCACCCTCTCTTGCTGCTGTGTTACTTCATCTCATTCATGCATGCAAAAATCCATGGATTAACCCCATGGTTTAAAAATGAAATGAAATTAAATGATAAAGAAAATTTGATTCTTAAAAGAAAATTTGTTTCATGAATGCATCACAAAATCCTGACAATTCAAGATTTTGTCTGTATATTAGGTGGCTGTTTTTATAACTATTACGTTTAGTGTTTAATCACTTTTTTTGAAAGCATAGGAATTATCTGATGTTTGCTCCTGAAGGCAGTATAAGGTGACAATCGTTTGGCCCAGAGTCCCTGTATTCCTTATTTCTAGCCTCATAGTTCCACCTTAAGTGCATGAATTTGAAAGTGCCTATTTCCAAGTCTAAACTCAGTCTGTTTCTAGTGCCTCATCACACTCATTGGCCACATCCTGCTGAGCTCATTGAAATTCCTGAGCATCCATCATAGGATTCAAACAGGAACATGAAATTCCGTGGTGGTGACGGTTAGAAGGCACTGTAGTCTCCTTTCCAGCTTTGTATATAAAGGAGACCATCTCTGCAAATGGAAAAAGTCACAGTATAGTCCACCACTGATCTGTTAGAGCTTCCAAATGCCTTCTGACTCAAATGCTGTAACAGTGCTATCCACTACACAGAAGCAAAACCAGCAAATTTGAGAGGTTTTTGGCAGGCCCCTGTTTCTTTATAGCAATGGAATTAATGGTTAACTAGAGGGTGCCTTAGGTCTCACTCCTCTCACCAGAGGTTCTCATGAGCCTTTGCTCATAATGGCTGCTCGCCTCAGTGAACCCAGGTCAAGTGACCTAAATGTACGTGTCACGAGGTTTGACTCTAAAACAAGTCAGCTTAAATAAGCAATTTGTAATTGAGTTCTCTTTCTTTTCTACTTTCTGGTGCCTGAGATGGCAATCATGTTTTCAGATCTTTGCTCAGAACAATGATATTTTGCAAATGATGTTTTGGTAGAGAAAAAAGAATTTTGAATGGGATCTCAGCAGTAAGCAGATAGTAAGGGAGGTTTTGAGGAACAACTTGAAAATCTGAAAATACCTTAATTTAAAACAATGGTCACTACTCCAAACTGACTTGAAAACTAAGGATGAATTTCATTAGTTCCATTCTTCTTAGATGTCTTTGGTTTATGTGTAAGTTGCTCGCCTATTGGTAAAACAAAGGAAAACAGATTAAAGAAAGCATTCCTGAGAAGACCTTAGTCAAAACTGATTTTACATCCATTGGCTGCAAAGAAAGTACATCTACAGCCAAGTAAATGATTTATCCACAAAATTTTGAAGCATGCTTTTGTAACCTGCTTCTAGTAAAATACAAATCCTTAAAGGAATTCATTCTGAAGTATTTCAAAGATACAGACATAACGAATCTGGACAGTAAGATAGTCATTTAAGCATCAGACTCTGTGTGCTATATGTTCAAACCACAATATCCCAAAATTCAATACTGCAAGTGAAGTAACTTCCAATGTCTGGAACCACTTATAAATGAAATCAAAGTACTATTTTTATGCTGTCTTGTTTAAAAATGTGCATAATTTTAAAGATCTTCTTTAAATCTCCTACAAACTTTGTTAGCATGTGCTCATCGTTTTTATCCTACCACAGGACAGTTGCAGATAACTGGGATATTCTAATAAGTATGGAGTATGAGGCTGGTGATTGTACTGATGTTATTTAAAAGGAAGAAAAAACCTCCAAAGTGTACTTGGAGATTCTCAGAAATAAAATGATATTCTTTTCATGGAAAAGGGAAGTCAAATCCTGGACAGGTTCCAACACCAAATTAAAATAAGTAACAACTTCACACAAAGGTGAATGGTCAGATAAAAGTATGTCTGGATTAGGGATAGAAGATAGATGGTAGGGGTTTATTTGCAATCTCTTTCTTTACTATTTCAATATTTTGCCTCAAGTGATGGAATGTTTGTGACTCAATTACAGCAATGTCCTTTTAGATGCAAAATCAAAACTATCTTCAAATCTGATTTCTCTTTTCTGAGCATTTCTGTTCAGACAGGATATAGAGGTAGAGATGATGCCTGTTATTACACCAGGACCCATTACTTTCTCAGTTAAGTGGTTATTATGCATGGCCTGTTATTTCATCCAAACTCTTCTGCAAAAACTCCTTTTTTATGCTGTAAACATGCTTTATCTTTAAAAAAATGTAGTTATTTTATGTCAGAGGAGAAGAGACATCATTTAGTAGCTTCTTTTGTCTTAATGTCTTACAATTAGAAAAGTTTTCTTGCTCCATAGGCAGCAAACTCAGGATGAGAAAGATTTGTAGAGGAAGCTTTGAGGGCTCAGAGACACAGGCAATAGGAAGGACAATACTTAGGGGTTTTATGCTTTATGAATTCCACCTGCAAGAAAAAAGAGTGGTGTAAAGTAGAGACTGTTCCCTTGTATTTGGACAATGAAAATTAGCACTGCACTGAGGCAGGGCACTCTGTCCTGCCTCTTACTGCCACTGCTTAGGCTTGTCCTTTAGTCATAACCCTCTAGTGGAACACGATGGCATTTCAGTGCGTGTGGGAAGTGTCTGCAGTGTTTTTCAAACCATGTGCCTTGTGCCGTGAGGAAAGCTCCACCTGAGACCACACTGATCACACCCGAGCTCTGATGTCCTGGAATGCCATGCAAGAGAGATGTTTAGCGTGCAGCTGTCCGGAGGAGCATTTTTGCTGTTGTTCCTCGAGCAGTGTTCCACCAAGTCCATGGGAACACCATAGTCTGAGGTCTGTAAGGTGTGCTGCCCTCTCGGATGTCCTGCCTCTGCTTGGTTAACTCGTATCACATCAAGAATTTTATGTGGTTGCTCTAGATTCCCTCATGAAACCTCACCTGCTTTGCTGTTGCTTTTTGAGCTTTGGTGGCCATTCTTTTTTTGTGGAGAAAATGGAAAATAGCAAACTTTCACTAATCTGAATTCCTTGGAAATAAGTACATAAAAGCAGATGCAGAGATCCCAATATGAAATAAAAATGGAATCTCTAGGTTTTTTGGGGGTTTGGGTTTTTTTTTTTTTTGGTTTTTTTAGGGAGATGGGTGGAGGGGCAACTTCAGGATCATGAAATTGATTCCTTTTAAATTCAGATTGTTAGTAGCTACTTCTTTTGATTCACCTCTTCTTGAATTTCACCAGATGACCTTTCGCACTATGATGACATCTTACTTTGTTCTTGGAGTGGCTTTCTCTCCACAGGTATCTGCTCTAAGGAAAAACAGAATTTGATGTACAAAGATCAGTTCTTTGAGGAAATATTACCACTGATTGGGTACATTAGCTGCAGACAGATTTAAAAAAGAATTAATTCTATCCCATTAGAAATAGTTCAGAACCAAAGAAACAGGTTTTATTTCTCCCAGGCCTTACACAGTTAACCATTTTGCAAGAATACCTGCAGGAATATGCTGCTAAGCAATAAGGTATTGGATGTAAGTGTACCGACATTGCACATACAAGGTTAATTTGCAAAGGAGGGAGATGGTTTTGGGGTTAAAATAGAACATAACAGTTGGAAGATCCCTACAGTTCTTTCTTCTACAGTTTTCTGAGAAACTATTTTAATTTATTTTGTCCTAGATCACTGTAGATTTATGGTAATGGTAATATACCTGCATGTTACAGTCTGAGTGCAATTATGAATGAAACAGTTGGTCCTAGGCTATTTTGAAGCTCTGCTGTCAAATACAGAATGTACACCAGGTAGCTGCAGGGAAAATGCAGTCACTGGTGCTGGGATTGCCTGTCTGATAATCCAGATGCAGGAGGACTCACATGCACACTGCACTGGAGACGGAAAGGGAACCTGCTGTTAGGGAGGGCTAGAACTTGCTGCCCTCGACAGCGTACCATCTCTGCTGTCACATCCTAGCAGTTCTGGTGGCATGTGCTGAACAGGCACCAATGGCTTCTGCCTCATGACTGTTTCACTCGGCTATTGCCAACTGTAGGGCAGAAGGGAAGGGGAAAAGCATCGGTGTCTGTGCAGAAAGAGTACAAACCAAGTAAGTGGAAGCATGCAGTAACTTTTCTTGCCGATCCTGAAATCAAGATAGACTGTGGCTGTGCAAGCAGCTGCACCTCTGCTACTGATGCTTTTACTCCAGAACAGATCAGTGCTAGCACCAGTTGTTACTTGTCCCAAGCCTCTGATGTCCACAGCTCTTTTTCCTCTTCAGGTGAGATACTCATTCCAGGGCTATGCAGAGGTTTGCCTCTCACTCTAACTTAAGTAAGTGTTCATAGATTTCAAGAAAACCTTGCAAAGTATCTATGCAATTTATTCTTATCATTCAGGGAATGTAGAATGATGGATTCTGTGTTCCTATGCTGTCAGCTGTAGAGATGAAACGGTGACATTTCTGACATAAGTCATCTATTTTACAGGTAGGTTAGCAATAAAAAAAAAAAAAAGGAAGAAACTTCGTAAATGAACAGACTTTACAGACGCAACACACAGCCAAGCATGACAGTTAAAATTAACATTTTGGCATGACCTAGCCACCTATATATTTCATTTAGGAGAACTTGTAAAGGGCCTTGTGGAAGCACCATCTGCTGTGTTCCAATAAAACCGAAAATGCTGTGGAAACTCTCCTGTTTGTTCTGCGTTGAAATGGGCTTAGTGCTAAATGCTAAACCCAAGGCACTTCCAGCTTAGATACAGATTTGAATAGGAATGAGTAGTTTATGTTACTCTGTAGTTTATGGAGTGCTTTTATTTCTATGCAAGTTAGGAGAAAAACTACTACAACCTGAACTTCTCCTCTGTGCTTTCCAGACCATCTGATATATCATCCACAGGATTGTTCCTGGTATTCTTAATAATGACTCTTTGTGATATTTATAAACATCCTAAGAGATTCCACTTCCTGATTACTTACATGATAATTACACAGAAACAAACCACCTATGTCTAATACAGGGCCAAGATACAGTATGCCAGCTGAATACACTAGAGTCAAAAAGCGATGACTCATTTATAGACCTGTTCTCCACAGTAATTGATAAACAAACAGAAAAAACATTGTCAAGGAAATAGTGGTTGAATGGATTTTCATAATCCTTTCTAGGTAGAATGACATAGAATACATTAAACCCAGAAATTGTGAAGGGAATGTGATATTTTACTTCTACTGGAACATATGTGAGAAGAACTAGGGCATTCTGTTGCACTTTCAAATTTCTTTTTATGTATGGACGACTCTCTCTCATCTTACAGGATTTAGTCTGAAGAGCTCGAGAGCGGGGCATGCACTGTGCTTCAGAGTTAATGAGAATACTGAAATAATGGTGACAGCTGCCTCTTAATGCAGCAGAATAATTTTATAATAATTTAGAGAAGGTAAAGCATGACTGTCTTCTTCAGACTAGTTGTATAAATAAAGTTTGTGGGACTACTCACATGAGCAGAGTGAGAAATATTTGATCCATGATCTTACATATCAAATATCTTTACCTATTATTAACAATCTATGAAGTTGGACATAAAAATGTGAGTTGTTAATGCCAAACTTAGGTCATGTAGAACAGGAAGAGAAAGAACAGTCTTTCCTATATGGTTTGTCAAGATCTTTTTCAATAAACTTGTAAGTGGCCCATGGCTATAGGTGCAGATTATAAATTAGCTTGGAGGCAGGTGTTTCCATGGCTGCAGGGAGACTAGTGCCAACCTGTGTTCACAGACTGTATCCACAATATCCACACTAAAAGTATGTGCCAGTGCTTGCAATAGACAACAAACAGAAGTAAGCTGGAACAAATTCCTTA
Organism: Buceros rhinoceros silvestris; assembly: GCF_000710305.1. Lineage (NCBI taxonomy): Eukaryota > Metazoa > Chordata > Aves > Bucerotiformes > Bucerotidae > Buceros > Buceros rhinoceros. The sequence goes on from NW_010387732.1 coordinate 15,180, forward strand.
TCTACTGAAACTAAAACTGGAACCATAAATAATACAGCTGGAAGATTATTTTTTATTTCTGCCACCATTAAGATTCCAGTCTTAGGTGTTTTGCTTGTAATAGTTCTATTTCAATATGTAAAAACATGAAAAGTAATGATTTTTCCTTTCTTTTATTTGTTCATCTGTCTCTCACATACACAAAAGTGAAGAGTAAAAGAAAGAAGTTTCAGGTATTTTTATCTGGCATACATCAATGACAGTGCCAAATGGGTTGGTGCCTGAGTGTAGTAGACCACCTCTGACAGAGATCACCTTTGCCAGAAGACCCTGAAAAGGACCGAGAAAACCCAGGGCAAATATGGAATAATATGACCACGGGTAAGATTGATTCTTCATTGTGGTAGTCAGTTAACAGTCAGCTCTCTGTCTGAAATGTGCATCGATGCTCTTGGTCTTACAGGCAGTATGTCTGTCTGCTGTATGTTGCTGTATGCCATATGCAGCATTTTGATATGTCACAGCATATCTAAGCATTTTGAATCCACCTGAATTCTTTCCCTGGGTTTTTATCTTGTAGCAATGTCTTTAACACTTAAACAAGCAGGTCTTTTCACCACTCTTAAAAATAACTGCAATTTTGTTGGAAATGTGAATTTGAAACATAATTTGGGACCACAACCGTTTAGATTCTTATCTCTGATCATTTCCAGCATAGAATTCTCCAGAAAGGAGAGTGGATAAAGATATGATGTACGGCACAAAATGTATGGAGTATTAGTTGGAAACATTCGGAGCTCCAGGCTTTGGTATTGCTTTTTTTGTCACTGTGAGCTGCCTGAGGTGGCTATGTACCAAGGGAGGGTGGAAGTGACAGAGAGAAGGAGAGGGGTGACTGTAGCATTCTTTCTCTGCACCAGCACTCCCTGACAGTGTCCTAAGCGCTTCAGTGGTAAGTAAAAGAGGTCCTTTCCAAAAACCAGCATGCTGTCCTCCTTGCCAGCCTGTGTTTGTGTCATGGTGGTGTCTGCAGGTGGCAGGGCTGCAGTGGGGTTGGGTGACACACCTGTGGGAGGTCAGCTTGTTCCTGGATCTGTTGCCCTCCTGGATGAATAGAGGATACTTCCCAGGGGCACATAAGCCACCAAAATGCCACACTTGCATCTATGTTATAGGAGTGTTTTCTTTCTAGTATTTAAAATGGGTTGCCTTTTAAATTTAATTGTCTCGATGTTTTATGAGGACAAAGGGAAAATAATGTTACTTCTGTTTGTTATGGGATTGCCTAGTGACCATCTGTGTGCCTCACTGTAGTAGCCATGGTTCAAGTTTAGAGTAACAGAATGTTCCTAATTCTCATATCTCAACATCTAAATAGACCAGACAGATGAAGGGTAAGAAAAGTGGTAGAAAATACAAGCAAAATAGGAGTATTCAATTTACCTTCCTTCATAGTATTTTATTTTATGGTGTATGCTTGCACTGTGGCTGCTGGTTTTATTTATTTCCAAGCTAAATAGTGCTAACATTTAAAGACTATGGAATCCTTCTCATGGCTGTAACATGCTTATCACTTATCACAGTCACTTTCTGTTTCTATTAAAGCTTTGCTAAGGTAGTAATCAGAAGAGAACATAATATTCAACATGAGGGCATATATGCATATTTGGATATTTTCAGTATTATTCCTTATTACTTGCTAACCAAGGCAGTTGGAACAGATGTTTCCCCTGAGCTGTACACAATGTCATTTAGCTGTTTTTCTTGAGTGTATAAGCAATGCAGAAGTGGTTCAAATTATGCTTGCCATTGTACATTGCTTCCTGAATTAGTGTAGTAATATTATTTATTATCTGCTCATGCTCTGCCAAAAAAAAAAAAAAGCTTTTCACAATGGGCTATGTAAATGGGAATGGTGGAAGACTTCCCCTCTGTAAGACAGCAAAAATTGTGCGTTTTTGATTAATATACTATTAAAAATTTCTTTGCTGAATTTTCAGACATGGAGAAGTTTCCAGTAACTAGGAACAGCTGTAGAGAGCCAAGACTTGGGAGGCTGTGTAATTACTACATACTCATCTTTCTTAAGACAGACTTATCTACAGGCTGCATTTCTGCTTGAGCAAAACTGACTTCTCCCATTTCCCATTCTCTTTTCTGGAGCACTGCATGAAGCACAGTCAGCCATGTTCTCTGTGGTGACTGCTGAGGGGTGACTTTCTTCCAACTCTTTAAACAGACACTTCAGTTAGTTTTAAATATAAATAATTTAACAGAAACTATCCAGCAGTTCCTGAAGCTAATGCAACCATGGCGTCTTTTT
>NW_010387733.1:0-3103 GCF_000710305.1 Buceros rhinoceros silvestris
GGTGAAGCTGTCTTTAAAAAGGTCTTTCTCTTTACACTTTTTACTTGTGACTGTCCCCAGTGACAAGTCCGTAATGTGTTCCCATTATGTCACCGGGCCAGAGATCAGAGCCTGCGAGGAGAGCAGAAAAACCCACCCTCTTCAGCAGGCGCCAGCATCTGCCCTAACAGCAGATATTAAGTTGGTTGCAAGTAACACTTTTTACAACCTATTTTCTGTGCAGTTAATTAATCTTCAAAACCAGAGGCTGGAGTAGTTTGCAAGGCAGAAGTAGTCTTTTAGGACTGTGATTTAATTAACGTGACTAAAGGGAGGTGGTTGGCGGAGGAAGGTGTTTGCAGAGGCACTGTCTGACCAGCTCTGGGAATGTGGGGTTGAACAGGAATAAATAATTGCATTTGGCACCTGCTTAGTATGGCACTTCACCCGCTGTTTCTCCAGACCTGCTCTTAGGAATTAAAATCATCACGTTATGTTTTACAATATTTTTTAATGTATTATTGATGGCGCCTTATAAAATTAAATTGCATCACATTCATAGTAATGGAATTGAAAAGTTTCAGTCTATTAACGTTGTATTGCTGGAGGGGACAGTAGCCGGTTGGTTGAGCTACGCAATATATCCCAAAGGGCACAAGAATTTGCTGAAAATATGGAAAATTTAGCTTTCAATAAACGTACTAAATTGCTACAACTTGTTCATGGTAATGGTTCACTTGCACTATAACATTTTTTTCCTTAACATTTAGGAGACGGTGGTGCCTTCCGTGGGTTTCGCTGTGTGCTGCAGGGACACCACAATACAAGAGGATGATGCTTATTTATCGTTATCTTCAACGTTATCTTCATATTTCTCAGTCAGCAGCATGGGACGTTTTCAGGAGAAAAAGACCTACTCTTGGACTGTGTGTTAAAATACCGACAGGACAGGGCACTTCCAGCTTCCTGAAGCTTGTTAGGAGCCTTTCCCAGCCAACACATCCTTTTCCCCATGAGTGCTGCTTCCAATGAGAAATCCCCTGCTTGTTTTAGCCCTTCACAAGGCATAAACCCTTCACGCTGTTTCCCCTTAATGCCCAGTCGTGACACAGCAGTGGGGGGCAGACGTGCTGCTGTCTAAGGAGCGTGTCCTCGCGCTTGCTTTCTCCACTTTCCTTGCAGGAGTAAAACACTTCCCAATCTTCTGCTTTTCTGGAATGATACCACCCACGTCTCCCCTGCTGAGAGCCACTGGGGAGCTGGATATGGGCTGTTGGCTGATGAACCACCTCTGCCTGGTGAGAGATGGGTGAGGAGTCCATGTAGCAAAAAACCTGCTCTCAAGTAGGAAAAAGGGCTGTTTAACAGAGAAGTGGGGCTTGAACCCAACTTTATTGCAGGGTAGCTGCTTGCCTGGCTCGTGATGTTCTACAACTGGCAAACTTGATAAACTAAAATAAAAACTCTTTGTTTTGAGCTAAATGGAGTGTTTTATGTTAAAATGGGAAAAATAAGTTGAAGTAAATTGAGTTAAAATGGGAATTTTCTCATCCAAAACCAGTAGAAAGCCACTGCAGAACTTCACTAAAAGGAGAATGGATTAATATTACAGTGATGCTGTTACACATATGCAATACAGCTAAATAAATGTATAGCGCCAATGTAAATAAGAAAGTATTTGGGGAAGGGCAATGTCTGAGCAAAGTGGAAGAAACCAGAGGAGCGGATGGCGAGTTGTGGGCCAGCACCACGCGTGTCTGTTGTCATCTTCTGTCTGTCACGAGCTGCTCTGAGTGCTGAATGACTCAGAAGTCGAGCGGTACAGCCTAAACCCCAAACCGTGGGATAAAATAGCCAGTGACCCCGTGTGACAAAGAACTGTGTTATTTCTCTTCTGGAACAAGCACTTCTTTAAAATGTCAGGAGAAGGGGGGAGGCTGCCGCTGCTGCAATGAGGCACTTTTTAAGGCCGTGTTTCAGATTCTATTCTCTCTCAGTTTGCATTATAAAATACTGATGATCTCAAAGTACCTGTTTCTGCTGCTCCTCAGCACTGGCTGTTCCTCTTTCAGGACTGCAGTTGTCTTGATTAAGTGAAAGTTTAGATGTGTGGCAGCAGAGGGGGTTTTCACTTCTTCATTTAAATATTTATAATCATTCTTGGAAAAATGGGGGTGTGCCAAGCATTGAGTTAGAGGGTCATTTCTATTCCCTCTGGTTTCTTGTCCTCCTTCCCATGCAAACAAAGCAACAATGAGCCCCAGAGTAAAAATGCTGTCAGGAAGCAGAAGCAAACACTACTCACATGAACTCAGCCTAAAGTTAAGCTTCAAAAGGCCTAGAGAAAAATACAGCTTACAAAGGCATCCCACTAGATTTCTGTATTCAAAGGAGAAAGTATTCCCCTCCTGGTGCCTGAAATCCAGTTTGCAGTGTTGATTGAGAGCCTGAAAGTTTTCAGATTGAATCCTCCACAGGTCTGTGCAGCGGCGGGTTTAGTCCTGGCCTCCGATGTGAGGGAAGGGAAGATTTCCTCGGTGAAGTTTCCTCATTCAAGTAAAGATCAAACAATTGCAATATATGACATTGCCCACATTGCCCCATATGAAATTGTGGTTCCTTTTCTTCTTTTCAGAAAAAAGCAAACCCAATTTGCTTGGCTTTCTGCTGCTTTCTTCTGGGCTACTGAGAGTTCCCACGAGTGCTCAGCAGAGATTTCCCTCGCAGAAGAGGACTTCGAGCTGGAGGGAGCCTCTTCTGCTCATCCCCACATCCCCCAGGCAGTCAGTCCCAGGCCATTTCCTTCTTGTCCCTCACTGGGAGCGTGTTCGCACTGGCGTGTTTCAGCAGCACTAAGCACAATGTGGCCCTGGGCTTCCCTGGAGCAACCCTAATGCAAATAATAACGAGGTACTTGGGCCGAGAGGAGCTGCGGTACAGCTCTGCATCGCTGAGCTTCCATAGGTAATGTATTCCCACTAGGATCCTCCAGTAGCAGAATAAATTAGAGCAGCCTCAACGCTGTTGTAATTCATGCTCGAGCTGGCAGAGAGTCCCCATTAGACCTGGGAACAGGAGTACCCCCAGCACCCTCTGCCAAGCAGAGCCCAGCATCAGGACGTGT
>NW_010387733.1:3202-5280 GCF_000710305.1 Buceros rhinoceros silvestris
GCTCTGCCTGAGTGTGGAAGAGAAGGGATAAGCGTTGCTGCTGAGGGTTTCTTTTTCCTTTTTTTCCTCGTGCAGTTTCACTGGTTTAATCAATCGAAGGCAACACGTAGCCCTTCTGCTGGTGCAAGTGTGTAGAATGGCATGAACCCACTTGGGTTTTTGTTCTCAGGTTTGCAGAATTAGCATTAAAACGGAAGGAGGGAGCTATTCTGTTTATCTTGAAGGAATGAATCTTTGAAAATATCTCACTGTGGAGAGATCAGAGGGAAAAGGATAAGAAGAAAAGGTAAATGCAAAGCTGAGAAGGGACCACCTACGGTAGGAGACCATAGACCTTCACTTTGCAATGTAATTTCAGATACGAATAGGATGAGATATTACTTCAAGCAAGCTTCACTCACAAATCATTAAGTAACTAATTCTATTATAAAATTCTCACTGCCTGTCGATGTGATGAAAGGTGCTCTGTATGTCTTTAGAAAGTTTAATGTTCATAGAATCGCAGAATGGTTTGGGTGGGAAGGGACCTTACACATCATCTAGTTCCAACCCTGCTGCCGCGGGCAGGGACACCTTCCACTAGACCCTTCCACGAAGCCCCATCCAACCCGGCCTTGTGTAAGAAAAATCTCTTAATATCAAAGAAAGTGAGCATACCAGTTCCTTCTTCCTATCCCTTCAAAATTCTTGTCAGCTTCTGGATTCATTTTTCCAAAATTCAGACTGCTTGATGTTGTTATCCAAATCGATGCCGAGCAAACTCACAAAGTGCTTCGGGTATTACTCAAGTTCAAGTTCCTCCTGAAGCTCTGAATATGATAATGACGTGGTTTAAATCTAGTAGGATTCAGTGGAGCTCGAGAATTAATCACATTTGCAGCAAGAGACTTTTCTTTCCATCCACGATGGCTCCAGAGCCCTTTAATCACCAGCATGGAAAGCTTTACAGAAATGAGTGAGTTTCTTTTCTCTGTCATAAAATCATTAAGTTTTGAAAGCAAATTCAGAAAAGAAGTCGTGAACCAAAATGCTGCTGCAAAGTGCATGAAAACTAAACCCTTTTAATTTATAGTTTTAGTATTTATTGACTTTACATGCTGGCATCAGATGTTCAGAGTGCTCAACCCTTCTGACAGCAAAAGTGGGGTGATCTGGAGGTGGTGGAGGAATCTCCATCAGGGTGAGGGGTGAGTTGGACCAAAATCTGGCAGAAATCCTGTCAGGCCAGTTGGTCCTGCCCTTGGGCAAGGTCCCTCAGTTACGGTTTTCTGCTTTGCATCTGTTTTGCTCCACCACCCCTCCTGGCAAGGCCTTTGGGAAGCACATCTGCAACCAACAAATCTTTCTCGGCTTTATGTCATTGGCAAATTGGACTACAAAGATTCTCTCTTCAGCAAGAATTATATTTATAAAGTTTGAAAGGATTAGCTTGGCATCTTAGAGCAATTCAATAAGTATTTTATGATCAATTTTAGCTAACAGCAGCATTTCTGACGGCAGTTGGTCTCTGGTTTTGACAGGGCTTTTGCTGGATTTCGCTGCTGCGAGCGGGAGCTGAGGGGCCTCGCCGCCTGACGGGGATTAGATGGCTGAAAACAGCAATCAGCTTCCGAAAGCTACAACCTCAGATCAAACTCCCAAAGCAGGAACAGCACTGTATTCAGCCAGGATAAACCAGGGAAGTTCCACTAGGTTTAGCAAAGCTGGCTCACATCACTGGGAGGTGTCATCTGATTCTCAGATGCTTTCGAGAGAACAGCAAAAGGGGATTTTTTTAATGTGCTTCTGAGCCTTTGGAATCACCAGCAAAAAAGGCCAACCATGAAGAAAAATGCAAAATGGTCCGGAAAGTCTCTCTGGTTTGTTCTGGTGAAAACTAGCTCTTATCGCCATTGTAATTAAACAGATTTCCAAACTCCCATCTAATTTAAATAGGCTTCACTTCCTACGGTTCAGGGGTACCTGTGAAGATTCCTCCTGTTGCTTTAAAAAAAAAAAATCACTGTTTGGTTGTATCTTAAGATGAAGCTCTTGCTCCCCATAGCCTACAAGGTGATGCTAATGTTTCACTTCAGCAG
>NW_010387733.1:5371-5962 GCF_000710305.1 Buceros rhinoceros silvestris
CAGCAGGCGCTGGCAGCAGTTGCTTCCTCCTAAAGCTTCAGCCACTCATGGCTCAAAGTTGAGGACTGCAGGTTGCAAAAGTACAGTTTACTCAGTGAATTAAACCCAGGTGAAGCAGATTTAGTGACATAAACACAAACACACGTTGCTACACCCGTTGACTCTGTGTGCTGTGGGTAAACCACCGCCTTGCCTGCGTTTGCTTTCTCTTCTGGAGATCCCTGAGTCGGTCCCTGGAGTTTTGATCGTGATGGCAGCCGTTGCCCTGCAGGTTGCAAAAGTACAGTTTACTCAGTGAATTAAACCCAGGTGAAGCAGATTTAGTGACATAAACACAAACACACGTTGCTACACCCGTTGACTCTGTGTGCTGTGGGTAAACCACCGCCTTGCCTGCGTTTGCTTTCTCTTCTGGAGATCCCTGAGTCGGTCCCTGGAGTTTTGATCGTGATGGCAGCCGTTGCCAATGGCTACAGGGAATTTTTCGTCTGAATTGGTTGTGAGATATGTAACTGCATCATGTGGGAGCAGACACGTGCTGGCCAGGACACTTGTAGCTGCATAGAGATAGGCTTTCAAAATGTTCTGCTC
>NW_010387733.1:6085-8926 GCF_000710305.1 Buceros rhinoceros silvestris
TCCCTACAAATGTTTCTTGTTCCAGATGGTATCAAAGATGCTCTTTTGGCTTTTGAATTTTTTTGGGCTCTTTGGGTATTTGAATGGTGTACGTGTGTGGCATTGGTAGTTGTTTCCTCTAGCATTTCCTCATGTAGTGATAAAATTACCTGTTGCTTTTGTAGCAGTCAGGGTCTGCGCGGTACGCGGTGTCCAAAGGAAAGAGCTTATTTTGCTTATGGAATGTTCTTTGGGAAGTAATTCTGATGGGTTATTATTATTATTATTACTTATTATAACTTATGGGTTATTATTATTACTTATTCAACAAGTTATTCTGATTAGCGTAGGTGTTGTTTTGTCTTTTGCACAGTGATTCTTTCTGAAAAGCAAAATGTGTGAAGTGCTCGAAGTGCTGTTTCTTTTAAGAGAAAAATAATAACAGCAACAAGAAAAAATAAAACGAGAAGGTTACACTGTGGGGAAGGGAATAGACACTGTTAACTTATCCTGAGAATTTTTGTTCATGAGGTATAACACAGTTCACCTCTGAATCTAGTCAGCTCATACAAGTTCACGGTGGCCAAATAGGAGAGTCTTTTCTTCTAGCATGGAGGATTAAGAGTGGGTAAATGGCAGTCTGTCCCCTTCCAGAAAACAGAGGAAAAATAAGAACTGGATTGTTTTCCAGTAAGTGACAGGTCTGTGGTTTTGTTTTGCGCTTCCTATTTTTTCTCTGAGGGAAATAAGAGATGATTCGAAAAAGGCAATAGAGCTTTGGCTCAGGTTTGAATGCTCTCTCTGGCCGGGGAGTCTGGCAGGCTCCTCAGTCGTCTGCTCTGTCTGGGAAAACTCTTAAGAATTTAATTACTGTGGGAAGGGGAAAAAAAATCCTCTTTACCTGCATGGCACAGCTTGTACCCTTGTGAGGGACAGCAGTGATTTATGAGCCCTGCCGTGCTGCGGAGCCAGGAGGATGGGGGCATGTCAGGACCAGGGAGCCAATGTTTCCACTTCTCCATAAACGCTGTCTGGTTTTGCATTTGGATTGTTTTCTGTCAGAAACTGAAGAATAAGTGATTCTGGCAATGACAAGTTCAATAGATGTAAAATACCGGTTTCCTTCCCAGCCTTGAACAGATACTTAGAGACTAATTTCAGTCAAGCCAGAGTGGGAAAACATCTTTTCAAAGAGACAGAAAATATTAAAATATATTTCCTGAATGACAAGGTTTTAGCACCCTGTCCTCTTCAGCATGAGGGCTAGTTTGACTTTAACTCCTGGCTTTGGTATACAGAAATACAGTGCTTGGTGTGATGCAACAGAGAGAATCCTGATTTTTCCCCACTCTTTTTCTGGCTTGTTTCTTGGCCAGTTGCAGGTGTTCCACGCCCTTCCCAGCCCAAAGGGAGAAACACCTCTGCCTGCCTTCCTACCACTGTCTTTGGCAGATGAGATGTTGTGTTCTCCTTGCTCCCGCTACAAGTGCGATAATCCCAAGAAACAGATGATTGGTATTTTGGGGGGATTTTAGTGCTTCCTCCTACCACTACAAATGCAGGCACTGGATTCAACGGCAACTCAGGCTTCTCCTCAATTCATCCCCTTCCACTCCTGGCTGATCTCCCAGCTCAGCCCCATGAGCCCAGGCTTGTTTTCTTGGTTCATTATCTCTTACATTCAGATTTCCACCAGTTAAAAGGCCATGAAACATCTCTCTTGAAACCTTAACCTGAATGTGTCCAGATTTATCGACAGCTTAACCATCCCTTGATGACACCAAGGTGTGAAGGCTGATGCTGCTTCTTAACAGGCGCTGTTGGAGTTTGGGCGTGGCAGCACAGCACAGCCAGTGATGCCGGAGGCAGGGCAGGAGCTTGTTAATGAGCCTGTGCTAATGGTCGCAGGGGAGGAGACGTATCCCTTCCAGGCACGAGTGAAACCCACTGCTCTTAGATTAACATAACAGTTTTTCTCATAGTGTGGTTTAAAAGAAGTCTTGGATTTCCTCAGATAATGTCTTTGGAGTTGATTCTCTGATTGTCATTTTAACCTCTTCAGTGAATAATATTTTTTCCTTCACTGATAAAAATATTTCAGATACTCCTGGTATTTGGAGAGAAAACAGCTTGACTGTGCAGTGATTGAGAACTTGTCTTTCTCTGTTGCCTCAAATTCCCTTAAACATATGAAGAGGAATCAGAGAAGGATGCTTTGAGACTATTTCCTGAAATTCCTGGTGATATGGTGTTTGTACCATGTTCTTTCAGTTTTAGGAAGAATGAAAAATTGTCCACAGATCTGAAAACAGCATAACTGAGTTGCAAGACTAGACATTAAAGCCAGAGTCATGCAGAGATCTACAGACACATTTGGTTTAGGTATCTAAGTAATTTCTCTTCATCCACACAAATGGGTGTGATTGTCACTGGTGCAAAAGGCAGATGAAAATCTCTTGCTGTGTAACTCATGCTCTGTTCGTGCAGCCTTATCCAGGATTTGTTAAACTTCAGGAGTACACTTCTTTAATTTTATTTTTCTGGACAGGCAGAGTTATTTCTCCCATTTTATGGAAATGTATTTTCTACTGCTGTGTGATCATAGATAAGGATCAGTAGGTATTTTGATCCACATGTGGTGTCTGTAATTAATTCTGCTGCAGACTTTGTCCTGTTTATCCAACAAGGATTGGAAATTTTAGGGCTGTGGATACGGACCTCAGCATCAGCAATGATTTAATTCTTTAATCCAACATGATGCCTTGATACAGTGGTGCTCGGTGCAGAAGTACTTGTTACCGTGATTAAAACAGGGAAAAATAATGGGGGAAAAGGATACTAGAGCATGACAGTCTGACCATT
>NW_010387733.1:9055-20221 GCF_000710305.1 Buceros rhinoceros silvestris
CTGATCACCTCAACTCTGAGGTCAGTTCATTCCTAAGCATGAGCTCTGCAACCTGCCTAACAAAGTGAAGAATCTGTGCTCAATCCAGCTTTTGAATGTGCTCCTTATTTTGACTGTACCGTCACCCATGTTTTGCACATCACCCTATTCATTCCTTCCCTTTTAAGTCTGTTTATTACTATGGAGACAGGAAAATAGTTGACAAGAGGGGAAGTTGCGAGCATGGATGGGGCAGAGCAACAAATTGGTTTATAGAAGGGTTGGAAAATTATATCTTGGCTAGTGGATAAACGGTATTTTACGTAAGAGTTAGATGTTTGCAATAGAATAGGATGCCTGTTCAATTTCTTCTTTCTGAGATTTATTAGTGTCTGAAGAAGAAAGAAAAAACGCCGCCTTAATTGAGGACCTTAGAGGTTAACAGCAATAGCAATGGCCCTTCTCAATGTTGCGCTTTTCACAGAAAGTAACAGTTGATGCTTCTGTGAGATTTAATGAATATCAGTTGTGTTTATCCTAATGCTGGTGATACATTTGTTTACTGGTGTATGCGCTTGGAGAAAGAGAAATGTCTCTGAAATTTGAATGGTTTCATGCAACATAAAAAATGAACTCAGATTAAATAGTCCCTATCAGAGTGCAGAGAAGTGAACAGAGGAGCGTGAGGGATCTCGGCAGAATCCAAATCTGCATTTTAATTTCTGAGTTTGCTTCGGTTACGAAGGAAAGTCATAAGTGGAAGAGTGGAAGTCGTAAGTGCAGAGTTCAGGGTCACACCATCAGGCACGTGCTCTTGTGCCATTATTAAACTGAATTCAAAGCTTAATTACAAGGGCTAAAAGCGAGGTATGATTATATATATATAAAAAATTATTCATCTTTTAGTTCAAAGAAAGTGTGCTTATTCAAACCCAGCCTTTTTTATTGTTCCATAACTCAGAACCACTTACTGTGTCTTATTCTGTCTTCTGCGCTCAGAGGGTTATCAACGGTGGTTTGATGATGGATAAAGAGGAGCGAGACGGGGCTGATGTATTTTGAATCGTTCTGTATTTGAGCAGTATTGATCTCGGGGTATGTGGCGGCTGTGCTCCGTTTGACCTTTCCTTGTCAGGTTATTTTTAGGACAGGTTGTCTATGGAATTGCTAAAGAAAAGCGAACCTGAGATAAGTGGTTTAGGATGTTTGATGTTTTACAGATGTTAGCTCTTCTAATGGGAACTCTGAATTCCCGGTAGAAAAAGTTTTCTGGACGATCTCCAAAGACATCCAGTTTCAGCATGGCAGGCTTGTGTGTTTGCTCTGTGAGCTGTGTGTGACAGCAGGTTGAGCATTAGAAAATCATCTGCTCCAACACCGGGCACACTCTTAATTCCCAGCACCCTCCCTGGCACAGCTTTGGCTTGTACCAGCAGATGCCTTCCCACACCATGTCCCATGGGTTTCACTCCCAAATAACCATAGAACCACGTAATGGTTGGGGTTGGAGGAAACCTTTAAAGGTCATCTAGTTCAACCCCCCCTTGCAAATGTTGGGGTTCAGGAGACAGCACTGACCTGGGGCTGCTAATAAATGGAGAACTGCATTTATTGGGTGAGAATAACCAATTTTGGAAGAGAATGGAGAGGACAGACAGATTTATACGGGCTGTATCCCTTGCCACAAAGCTCAGAGACCACAACCATAGCTTTATAGCCTGCTTCTCCTAAGTATTATTAAATATTTATTCATGAATATGTTGTTCACAACACATCAGTGTAATTAACAATGCTCTATTTTTGTCTAGTGTCACAGGAGACCTAGGCCACAGGCAAGCACTGTCCCCACAATAAACTCATTTTTCCTCCACCCTGAATAAGACCTCCCTGCCCCAAGCTTTACACACGGCCTTGGATGGGGATCTGTGGTTATATGAGAGTTTTCTGGCATTCTCTGTTTTTGATTCTCTGACACCTCAGGGGAAAGCAGTGGGAGAAAATACACTGTTTTCCTACAGAAACAACTGTTTTTCCTGCATCCTCGGGGCGTTTCTAGGGCTATTTCTGGGCAGGAGCCCTGCATCATGGGTTGCAGCAGCCACCTTCAGAGGGGACAGGCGAGTTGCACACGAGTAGGCAGACAAACCCTTGAAAGCAGCAGCAGGTTGTGATGAGCCCCACAGGCTGTCGCAGGGAAACCTCTGAGTGGCACCAGCTGTTTGGCAGGCTCGTGCCGTTAGAGAGGAAAACAGTTAACGTAGCGACCACTTGTGGAAATGATGACCTGAAGGCATGCTGTGGCATGCGTGAGGAGAAACTTGAACTCAAGCACGTATATGTTTTTGATTGGAGCAGGCAAGCCCCCCAGAAGGTGTGGTTTGCAATGACAAATGCCAAGAACGAGGGAAAATATCAGCATTAGCCCTCCATAAAATCTGGGTGTTTTCTCGCGGTGGGAAGATGAGTGCTTCTGAGCGGTGATGGGGTGAGATGCGGGTGGAATTGCGAAAAAACTCGTGTGATATACTCAGAGTTGTTTCTTTCTGCTGGTATCCAGGGTGATTAGAGAGCTTCATGTGCAGGTGGATGATGCAGCAGGCAGTGACTAAGCTGGCTGGCGTTTTGGTGCCAAACGTCGTGAACCATGTTGCTCTTCTGAGTGTAGAGAAAGGCTTTATGGTCTTGGTGGTGGGTCTGCTAAAGCTGTTTGATGGATCAAGTCTCCATTAAGTTTAATGAGGATTTGCCATCCAAAGCCTTTTTCCTGTTTTGCAAATCTCACCCCAGCTTGCTGTGAAATCTCCAGCACACTGGGAGCTCTGAGGATGGCCAAAGGTCAGGGTGCTGGGAGGGGTTTGGTAGAGGTTCACCTCAACTCTGGGCAGTGTTGTTTAATTTGATACAGCATAATTTACAGCATTTATTATGGACCTAGCCTTGCTTATTGCACAGGGGATATCAAACCATCCTTTATCCTGACTTACGTGGTTTTGTTATTGTCTGCAGCCTTGTTTCTTTGAATCAGGTTAAAATCAGTAAAGAAGGGAATGTTTTTCTTACCCTTTTCTTTATTTCGTAATAACACCTCAGCTGAGAAATAATGAGCTCTGCTTCCCTGGTGTGTGATTACGTGACCACATACTATGTGCTCTTGAAAGTGCTTTCCTCCTTTGGAAGGAGTGAGAAAAGGCTGGAAGTGGTAAAACCTGGGACTCTTGATGCGTGTGTGTCACTGGGGTGGGTGTGGGAAAGCTGGAGCCTGCACCTGGCTCTGCCCCAGCTCTCACCCTGAGCATTCAGGATGCTGCTGCTCTAAATCTCCAGGAGAAGAAAGAAAATGTCAGAGGCAATTTTGTTTCTGGCAAATTTGGGTTCTCACATGTTCTTGTTTCCTGGAGGTCTGGCAAGTGGGGTCATGCACTTGGTTATTTTTCCGTGAAAATTCATTTTTCTGTGGCCAGAAAAGATTGACTCACACAAAAATTACATTGGAAAAATGAATAATTTGAACTTTTCTGGCATGGACCTGACTCTTTAAAGCAGGAGCCCAAAGGATGAAGGGTGCAAAGCGATCCGCCTGCTCAAGGGGCTTCGTGCATCCCGCGGCTGGGAACAGCTGGTTGGCTTGTGAAGGTGTGCAGCTCCTCCCACACCCAAAAAGCCAGTAAGAGCTTTGTACATCGTCCTTGCAGAGATACCAGCTCGGCCCAGGGCTGTTCCCTGCTCTTCGGCTGATGGAGGAAAACAACAAGTGTTTACAAACAAAAGCTACCAGGGCATTATCGAGGGGCTGTTAAAATGTGTGTATTTCTAGTATGCTGCAGCTCATTGATTTCTGGCAATTTATGGTTTTCTAGTGAACATTTGTAGCGTGAAGCAGCAGTAAGAAAAATTCTTTGACCATAAGTCATTTCTGTGCAATAAAACTGATTTAACAGCAAAAATGTTGTCAGTCTTCCATAGGGAATAGGTCTCTGTCTGCGTCAGTGGTGCAAGGAGGGGTGCAGGGCTCCATGGTGTCCCATGGGATGCTCGGCTTTGCTGAGCAGAGGATGCTCTCAGGAAAGAGGAGGTCAGGAGCAGCTGGGAAGTGTGTAGGACCGAACTGCCCCAGGCTGAGCTGCCCCGGGCATCCTGGCAAGAGGCAAGAGAACCTGAGAGAAAGTTATAACAAGGTGGGGATTGGTCTCTTCTACCCAGGAACAAGCGATAGGATGAGAGGAAACGGCCTCCAGTTGCACCAGGGGAGGTTGAAGTTGGCCCTGAGGAACAATTTCTTCCCCATTGGAGTTGCCCAGGCTGCCCAGGGCAGTGGTGGATTCCCCATCCCTGGAGGGGTTTCCCAGCCGTGTCGAGGTGGTGCTGCGGGACAGGGGTCAGTGGGGACCTGGCAGTGCTGGGGGAACCGGGGGGACTCGATGAGCTTAAAGGTCTTTTCAACTAAAACTGTTCTATGATTCAGTGACCACGGGTGTTGAATGAGATGCTCTCTTCCAGCGGTCCCTGCTGCCTCTGGTGAAGCTGACTTTCAGTGCAGATCCTGCTGCAGATTTCCGTGAGAAGAGAGGTGTTGAAGGGAGAAAGACCCGCCCAAACCCGGCCCCTGCCCTGCCAGCGCTGCAGCAGCCGTGTAAGGCCGTGTAAACCGCCCTCGCAGCAGACCCCTGGGATTTCAGAGCCAAAGGTACTGCTCCTCTGCTCCCTGCCCATTCTCGCTGAAATACTGCCCTGGTAACCGTGCTCTTCATCTGTCTTTTATGAATTGACTGGTTTAGCATCCTGGAGTTCCTTGACCTTAACAAATGGAAGGGATGACTCCTTTTCAAAGGTAAGAGTAACTAGGATTCGAGGCTGTTATTGAATTGTCTGCGTCTCTGAGCACAGTTGTAGCAGTTTTGTGAAATGCAAGATGAGTCCTGATGCTTTAATTAGAGCAGAAATAAATGGAAGTGTGTTTATTGCATATCAATATTGAGACTTCATGGCACCGAGCAGAGCAGCTGTTAGACAGTGATTTGCCAAAATACCTACATTTAATTTGGACAGTTGGTGAACTGTAGTATTTGCCAGATCGCAAACAAGACGGACACTGATTCCAATTACACGGTCTTATGTGCTACAGCAATCAGCTGGGGGTCAAAGAGTTACGGTGTAAATTGAGAGTAAAGCGCTGTGGCTAAGTGACTCAAACCGCACTCCGTCCTGCTGCAGCTCCACTGCAGGACGTGTGGATGAAAGCACCGACAGAAAAGCGATGGCAAATGTGAACGCTGCTCGAGCAGGAGAGTACCAAAAAATGGTAAGATGTTTATTCAGTGCAACTAATGTCATATAATAGAAACGTCTGGTGGGTCACCACATTAATGCAAAGAATTGTGCTTTCAGAGTGCTGCCGGGTAATAGGAACAAAGACAGGAGCAGCTGAGAGATCTGGGGTTGTTCAGCCTGGAGAAAAGGAGGCTGAGGGGAGACCTAATTGCTCTCTACAACTACCTGAAAGGAGGTTGTAGAGAGGTGAGGGTTGGTCTCTTCTCCCACATGACAAGTGACAGGATGAGAGGAAATGGCCTTAAGTTGCACCAGGGGAGATCTAGGTTAGATAGCAGGAAAAACCTTACAGGGAGGGTTGCGAGGCATTGGAACACAGAGTCCCCATCCCTGGAGGTGTAAAAGACGTGTAGATGTGGCGCTGAGGGACCCTGGCAGTGCGGGGTGAACATTTGGACTCGCTGATCTTAAAGGCCTCTTCCAACCAGGTGATTCTATAACCTTGGGTAACTTACTGTTCATTTTTTTTATTGACTGGTGGGGTGTAGTTAACAGATTATCCTGTATTTTTTCACACCAGGGGACCATCAGGAGCAAATGCTCCTGCATTTGCTCCAGTGCCAGAGGAAGGGTGTGTGGCTGGGTGGAGAGACTGAGGAGGTGGGACTGGGCTCTGCTTGCTGGCACTGGCTCTGTTGGAACCGATAATGGTAAAAACGTTGAGGAAAACCAATGAGAAACCCAGAGCAGCAGCAGATGATTTAAAAGATAAGTACGTTTTGGACTCTTTGGTAGTTCTCCCTTCTCCTCAGTCACTCCCACCCATCCACTTCCTTTTCAGCTTCCACCACCTGGGCAAACAAAGTAGCTTGTAAATGAGCCGAGATCTCTGATTTCTTGTGAGTATCTGGCTTGGAGAAAACTGGTGCTCCTGCTCGCAGTGGGTTCTTATGAAGCCACTTGCAGAACAAGGGACTCAGTGATACCATCAGAAGTGAAGATTTACAAGTCCTTTGTAAATTTTTTGCCTGGATCAAATTTATCCCCAGGCTTGAGAAAATCTGTTTGGGAGAGGGGGAGAAGTGCTTTGTTTTTCATGAGGATTTTTTGGTTTTGCCTTTAAAGCAAATTACAAAGAGCTTTTTGGGGTTTTGTGATGTTTTTCCTAATGAATTACAAGCATGCTGTGTTTGCAAGCTGCAAATTGCTAAATAAACTGCCAGAGAGTGGCATTTAGTGCGTGTATTTAATTTGATACCACTGCCCACAGCGTTGCAAAATGTTATTGTGACAGAGTGCTTCTAGCAGTGTTCTTCCATCATTAGGTACCTTCATTTAGAGGTTTCTGAGACCA
This sequence comes from Buceros rhinoceros silvestris, assembly GCF_000710305.1. NCBI lineage: Eukaryota > Metazoa > Chordata > Aves > Bucerotiformes > Bucerotidae > Buceros > Buceros rhinoceros. Next base: position 15,657 of record NW_010387733.1, read on the forward strand.
CATCATTAGTTATAACATCATCCCAATCTGTACTGTGCCAGCCCATGCAACGTTTCCTTCCAAAGTGCTGCTAATGGGCGGCGTGTGATTTTCTCTTGTGTTAAAGTGATAGATGAGTTTTAACACTAGTGAACACTGTAAATTTCCCTGTAAAATATACTAAGAAAATTAAAAATTGATCGTATTTTCACGGGAGGAAAATATTTACTAAAACATTTTTCTAAAAATAGCAATATTATTTCCTGAGCGCCACAGGAGCACACATGCATTTTTGTTTGGATATAACTAATATTCGCTGAGCAGGAGATATTTCAGAAGGGTGTCAAAGCTTTAAATAGCTTGTTTTCACCACTGCTAATACAAGACAAAAAAGAAAAATCTTGTGGCTGGATATCCAACATCCACAGCTGATGGGAAAGGGCTCATTGTGCCTTAGCCATTACGAAAAGCTCCGGATGAAGCTGTGCAAACCCCAGGCCAGATGTTTCATCTTCCATAGATGTCTGCTCAGCGTGTTCTCCCAAGTAACAAGTGATAGGACAAGGGGAAACGGCCTCAAGTTGCACCAGGGGAGGTTTAGGTTGGTTTCTTCCCCATTGGGGTTGTCCAGGGCTGTCCCAGGCTGCCCAGGGCAGTGGTGGAGTCCCCATCCCTGGAGGGGTTTCCCAGCCGTGTCGAGGTGGTGCTGAGGGACAGGGATCAGTGGGGACCTGGCAGTGCTGGGGGAATGGTTAGGGGAGGGGAAATTGAAGATCTCCTCCAGCCAAAACAATTCTGTGATTCTGTGATTCCATCCTCTGACTGGTGAGTAGTACCTCAGGTCCCTCAAATTCAGGGCTAAATAGTCAAATTTAACACTGTGATTGAAGAAAAAACTTAATCTGAACCAGGTATCACTGGGCCTGGAAGGAGTGTGGAGAATAATGATTGAGCTGCAAAACGTTATCCTGGAATGAGGCAGATGCTCTATATGTATTGCCGTGGGCTCTGTGATACATTTTAAGGACAATATCTGCCTAAATATAAAAAATTAAACAGCTTGACAAAAGCACCTGCATTTTGAAAACTAGTGAAAAATTATCTCCTGCTTCTGCAGGAGATATTTGGTTTAAGTTTGAAACGCTGCATGTAATGACCTGGAGGTTGAGAAACCTCCCTGTGCTTCCACCCACCCTCCCCAAGCCATGCACAAGCTTGGTGCTGTCCTTCCGCGCCCGGCTGTGGAGCAGGAGGCTCATCCATCCTCCTCCTCCAGAAAAATGGGACTCACTTTTCTCCCCTCTCCTTTGTAAATAATTTTGCAATGAAGGGAAACAGAGGGTACATCTGTCTTGAAAGAAAAACGTGAAAGTAAAAGCAATCCTCTGGATGCCAGCCAGTGTGAGCAGGAGCAGAGCCACCCGCTCCCGTTACCAGCCTATGGGCAGGGGCGGACGGGGACAAATAAGTACAAAACGCTACCCCACGCCCCGCTAAGGGTTTGTCCCCTCTGGGGCAGGTGGAGGTGGCCTTGGGGGGCGGGGGGTGTGTTATACAGCCCATTGGGCTGCTAAACCTGGGGATGTGAGTTGGACAGTTTTGAGAGCTGGGCATCCACAGTGCTCGCTAGCGGTCTGGGGAATAAAATCTTGCTTCAGACACATGATAGGCATTAGTTTCTGCACGAATCTTTAAACAGAAAGTAATGCCTGCAGGTGGTGGGATCAAAAGCTGTGTGACCAGCAAAGAGGAAATATGGAACATCTTACAACACGTTTTGCTTCAAAATTTCATCTGAGAGTGCCTTGCTCTTCTAGTTGCTCAGAAGCTGTAAAAGCCACCACCAGAATGGGCAGCTCAGCCAAAGGACTCGACAGTTCAACCAGCTGGGAGTAACTGCTGCTGTGACTGTATAAAATTCAAAATATTGACTTAAAATGCCTTTAGTTTGGGTTCAGTGAAATCGATGCTGAAGCTTGCTTGGGAAAATAAGATGCTAACCATCGCCAAGAAGGCAGGCACCTGTGGTTACAGAGCTGCTCGCATTGTGCCTGAACTCATCCCAGCAGCATTTTCTGCAGCTCCTATAAATACATTGCTAAATAAAAGTCTTTATTTTTTAGAGTTGGTGATAGGATGATCAGGCAGTGCGGGGCAGAAGGGTCGCGGGCAGTCCCACCAGCCCCATGCTCAGTGGCGGGGTCTATTCCTGCAGCCGCTTCCTCTTCCAACAACCAGGATGGGAGAGAGTGGAGGTGGCTGGAAGATGGTCATTACGTTAGAGTGAGGATTTTATTCTGTGTTTACTAAAGACAGAATGGTACGTTTCTTCATGGAAGCGAGGCTTTTTTAACATATTTCATGAATTTTTCATGTGGGGCCTTGTCAGCCTTTTGCTCAGCAACCGACAGGGTGAGACTGTGTCTGGGATTCGCAGTCTCTTGCCTTAGCAGTCTCCATCTCTCCTGAGCTCTGGATGCTTCAGGCTTTCCTGGGACAAACCACGTAGAAAGGAGCTGGGTTCCCTTAAAGTGATTGTAGTTACACCAGCGACTATAGGAAAATGCTGTCTCCTCACTGTGCAGACTTGCTCAGCTGAGCACTCAGGTTGTTTGGACTTAGCTAGGTCCACCCCGTTTTGCTTTTTTCTTCCCTGTTTTTCATTCTGTAGGTTCTGCAGAGTATTTTATAGAGAGTCGGTGCAGGGAGTAGCAGACCTGCGCTTTCCAGACGAGCAGATGATCTTCTAATGCTTCTGGTCTCAACGATCTGATCAAAGATCCTTTGAAAAATCTTCTCTTTGAGTATCTCAAGACCATGCAGTGATGAGTCACTCCTGAAAACGCAGGCACAGAGTTTTTGTATTTTTAATGAGAACTGTCCTGCACGTCTTTGTGAGCTTCCAGCAAAGCTGGATCTTGGCATGTTCCCATTTTGGTAAGACTTCAACAGGTGAAGTGAAGACAAAGGGCTGAACTTCTTACTTGCTGCAGTAAACAAAGATTACTTTTGTGTGGGAAATATTGCAATGCATCCAGAAACCTGGATGGTGTTTTGAGACATCATTGCAAGAGCTGTAAGTGTTGTCAGCTCTGCCATGCTCCAAATAAAGGCGAGTGGTTCTGGGTAGGGTGTGAGGCTCTTGGAGGTTGTGGTGAAGAAGGGACCAGGGCTCTGGCACCATGCATAGGCAGCCGGGGGACCACAAAGCTCCCATAGGTGCAGGACGTGGGTCATAGGCACCCCAGCTCTGGGCCTGGCTAAGAAGGAATCAATTCTTTTCACGTGTGTTGCCAGCAGATTTGCCTCTTGCCTTGAGCAATCATGCACAGCACAAAGTGCAAGAAAGGTGGTGGCATGTGCCCTGGGCTCCCTAGGACCAAGCTGGGCTAGTTCAGTGGTGCTGCAGGCTGGGATTTCATGGTTCCTGATGACTGCTGAAAATCCTCACTAAAAGCACAGCTGAACACAAGTTCATAGAATCATAAAATCATAGAATCCCAGGTTGGAAGAACGGCAAGGAGTATCTGGTCCAACCTGTCTTGGCAAGAGCCCAGTCTAGGCAAGCTGGGCCAGCACCCTGTGCAGCCGAATATGAAAAGTGTCCAGTGTTGGGAACTCCCCCGCTTCCCTGGGGAGATTATCCCAATGGCTGATTGTTCTCAACGTGAAAAATTTTCCTCTTGTGTCCATCAGAATGTCCCCAGGAGGAACTTGTACCCATCACTCTTTTTTTCCATGTGACTCTTTGTAAAAAGGGAGTTTCCATCTTTGTAGCCACCCTTGTGAAATAATTTCCTCTTGTGTCCAGACGGAATCTCCCCAGGAGTAACTTGTACCCGTTACCCCTTGTCTTTTCCATGTCACTCTTTGTTAAAAGGGAGTCTCCATCTTCTCTGCCGCCACCCTTTAAACACTGGAACACGGCGAGAAGGTCTCCCCTGAGCCTTCTGCTCTCCAGGCTGAACACACCCAGTTCTCTCAGCCTTTTCCTCACAGGGCAGCTTCCCAGTCCTTGGATCATCTTTGTGGCCCTTCTCTGGACCCTCTCCAGCCTGTCACATCACTTTTGTACAGCAGGAACCAAAACTGATCACACTATTCCGGATGTGACCCGACCAGCGCTGACACAGCACACTGCAAAATGTGGCAGGAGCTGGAGCTAACGAGGCATTTCAAGGAGCTTCCCTGGCATGGGAAAGGCCAGCATCTGCTAGAGGTGATCTGCAGAGACCTTGGTTCCTCACAATCAGCAAAACTCCTGGTTTGTATCTGCATGCCCTGATGGGTCTACCATATACAATGACATGTTAATCAAATGCTCCCTGAAACACAATCCAAGTGAAAAAAGTATTTAAGTATTTAAAGTTTGCTGAAACTGAAGTTTCTGCAAAACATTTATTTTCAGCCGTGTCAGAATATTTCATGTTCATTGCTATTTTTTCATTTCACATTCAGTATTAGCATGTTCCACACAACCAGCTTTATTACAGAGAATTTTCTTGAACGCATTCAAATTGCAGTCCAACAGATACTTGAAGAAGTCACCTTCCTCCACAAATTACTGAGGGCTTTAGAACTTAATT
>NW_010387733.1:20374-23490 GCF_000710305.1 Buceros rhinoceros silvestris
GAAAAAATCTTGAGATTGGTATAAATTCCACCGTCTCTATTATTAAACATTTATAAGTCCGTTGCCTGTCTATGGCTGCTGCATGGAAATTACAACGATCTTGCACTTGTCCAGGTAAGGAAGGGGTAGAGGTCTGTAAATCAGGGTTTTCTGTCCCTGCTGTGGATGCTGCCCAGGGCAGTGGTGGAGTGGCCATCTCTGGAGGAGTTTCCCAGCTGGTATAAATTCCACCGTCTCTATTATTAAACATTTATAAGTCCGTTGCCTGTCTATGGCTGCTGCATGGAAATTACAACGATCTTGCACTTGTCCAGGTAAGGAAGGGGTAGAGGTCTGTAAATCAGGGTTTTCTGTCCCTGCTGTGGATGCTGCCCAGGGCAGTGGTGGAGTGGCCATCTCTGGAGGAGTTTCCCAGCCGTGTCGGGGTGGTGCTGAGGGACAGGGTTTAGTGGGGACCTGGCAGTGCTGGGGGAATGGTTGGACTCAATGAGCTTAAAAGACTTTTCCAACCAAAACAATTTGATAATTCTATGTTTCTTCATTGTGGTGCTGGGTTTCCTTATGCTTCATTGATTTTGTCTGTAGTTACGGGAAGCTCTGCCTGGAAGGTTTCTTATTTCATTACTGCTGGAATTACAGGATGTTACTAAAAAGTGGAGCAGGCAAAACATCACTTGAAAATATATTTTACGTTTATCTTTAGTCTATCTTTGTTTTGTCCAGAGCTAGAAATGGGCCTCAGTATCAAAACTTGCACCCAGATTTGGATCCTGAGCTTATTTCTGTTTAGCAGTTCAAAGGCATGATCTCATTGGTGGATTTGAATCCATCTTTATTTATCTGGAAAAAAAAAAAAGAGGTGAGGTGAACTGTAAAGTCACCTGTTGCTCAGATAAATCAGAAAATTGTCAGACGACAATTTTTTTTCTTCTAAAGGACCAGTTCTTCCCCAGTGTGTAAACACTCAGCTCCTTGTGAAGCTGAGAGGGTGCTGCTCCTGGTTGGGTTCCTGCTGCTCAGCTCAGCAGTGCTGTGGACACTGCAAAGCTGCAGCAAACTGCCCCAGCTCAGGATCGGGCCTCTCTGCATGCAGTCAGCTTGAAAAATTCTACTGACACTGAAGGGAATATTCTTCAATTTTTATTTTTCCCTGTTGAACAAGTGTAAAAATTTGCCAGTTTCTCCCATGCTTTAGGGAGAAGATCTTTATTGAAGGGAAAGATAATGATACAGACACGAAATCACAGAATGTCAGGTTGGAAGGACCCTCAAGGATCATCTGGTCCAACCTTTCTTGGGAAAAGCGCAATCTAAACAAGTTGGTCCAGGCGCTGTCCAGCTGAATCTTAAAAGTGTCCAATACGGGGGACTCCAGCACTTCTCTGGGGAGAAGTTATTCCATTATTCCATTATTCCAATGGCTGGTTGTTGTCACTGTGAAAAATTGTCCTCTTGCTGTATAACACATTAGTGTTGCAGCGTAGGAGCTGTGGGGTCAGATAATTTTGCGTCTCATGGGGGGATTTTTGGCAACCAACTTCGTTGAATTAAATTTGATCAATCTAATGTGAGGTGGGGACGGTCAGTGGTGTCGCGTAGTGAACCCTGTCGAGGATGCAGATCCATTGCACTGTGCCCCCTCTGACCTGTCCTTGTGCCATTTTCCTACTGCTCCAAAGGACTGTGGAAGGGGAGGTTGCGGTGTTTGGTGGGGAATGGGTCCTCACCAGGGCTGTTACTCCAGGGCTTCTCAAAATCTAAGTTTACTGTAATTCTAAGGTGCTTCAATGGGTGAGAGCAACAACTTTGTTGTCTAATTAAAATGGTTGATATTAGGAGCAAACCTTGCTGTATTTATGGAAGAAGAGACAGAGTAATGAATCCGATCACCTCTTTAAGTTATTTTGGTTAGTGTCTGTGTTAGTTATCAAACATTATGTCATAAAATGTGTGGCTATTGAAAATTTCAATAGACTTGACATCAAGGTAAGAGAAAAAGAATAAAACCATCCCAGTCTCTTTTATAACACAGCCCTGTGTAAACAGGGAACACTACAGCAAAATGACTTTTTGCCAGTAATTGTCTTTTGGTTCTTTAAAGCAATATTCAAACCTCTGTAGACATAATACTGCTGGTTATGGGATTTGTGTGTCTGCTAAATGCAAAATTTAATTCAGTGTTCAGTTGTTTAAAATTTAAAATCTAAACTTTAGTGTGTCATAAAAATTGGACTCATACTTACTAGGGTGAGAAAAAAATCTGTCTAATTCAATAGAATTCATGGGCGTTGGTATCACATTGGAGTTTATTAAGGAGAAAATGGTATTTTAATATATAAACCATGAAAAGGCTGCAACGTCAAGCGAATCATGCAAACTCAATTGCGTGAAAACAAAAAGGAATTGTGCATGACTGGAAAACTTAGAAGATTTGAGCTGTGAAGGTTATTGTGGCTTGCACGGTGTTACAGATGTGCACGGTCAAACTGGGTTGCACTTCTCCTGTTGGCTAACATGTTATGGAAATGAAAAGAAGAGATTCTGGAGGCCCCAGCAGAATTTGAAGCTGCATCACGCAGGACGTTGAATCTCTATGCAGCCTTGCCAGCTGTGGTGGTATGGTCTGTAGTGTGCAGCTGATGTGTGGACCTACGTCCACGTGATGTGATTTGTTGTACGTATTCACTGCCAAGAAACCATGGTTTGCAGGACTGGTTTGAAAGCGCGTTCTGGAATGTGGGATTGCAGATGATCTGTTGCATGGGCATAGGGCCCTCTCCTTGCATCCACCGGGGGCTGTTTCTGTTGTTGGAGTGCTGGTGGGAAGCCCGAAGTGTTGGCTTGGTGAGAACCAAGAGGTTCTCCATGAAACACCAGCTATACGCCCCTTTCTTCTTCCTTTCAAAACAGCTCTGTCTTAAGTTTGAGCAATGTAACAAGAGGCCGTGTTTCAATTAAAATGTCTCCGGTTTGATCAATGCCCTGCTCGAGGCCGTCATTTCCATAGCACAGCATTTCATAACTCTATAGAGTGCACTTGCAGCTGAGATGCAGCCTCCACTCTTTTATCACAGCAACTTTGAAAGAGGTTTTGTGGCATCCAGGCATCTTCCTGC
>NW_010387733.1:23582-40825 GCF_000710305.1 Buceros rhinoceros silvestris
CTGCTGATGAAAAAGATTCCCATAAAGTTTAACAGTGCCGTTGGAGGTGGCAGTAGCAGGTCAGACACAATCGCTCACCCTCCTCCTAGAGTCCTGCTGCTGGTGGCCACTGAAACCTCTGCCTGCCCAGCCAGGAAGGGAAGCCCTGGCCACCTTTGCTCACCCATTCCAAATATCTGCTGAACTACCCTATGGGTTCAGACCTGTGCGTTTGAAGCAGAAGTAGAGAAAAATATGCTTGAAAAATTCCTGGGGGTATTGTGGAGGGATTGTAGATGGATCGGAAATGGATTTGGTGGATTGAATTTTGGTGGGCTGGTGAAGATTTAGTGAGTCAAGGCAGGGAGCCTCTCCTTCTCCCCCTCAAACAGAGGTTTCTTGTGATCTAGAATATTAAACCCCAAATTAGAGGTGAACAGGCAGAATTAGAGTCATACGGGATATTACGTACTTTTGGGGAAAAAACCATACTTTGAAAATCCCATTATGTGAATTTTCATAAAAGTTTAAAGTTCCATTTTTAAAAGTTACTAAACCTTGAAAATGCTGTATTTGCATTTAATGCACTAAAATAGCGATGAAACATTCCAAGATACTTACAGAGATTTTAATGAAAATATTCATAAAATATTGAAAAAAACATTTCTAAAAGTACCCATAATTCCATCAAAAGTCTACTAATAAGTACATCCTCCTTACAGCATCCTGCAGACTTTTATGGAGAAAAAAATGACGTATCATACCACCACCACTGCATGTTAAAGAGGGCGTTAAAGTATCTCAAAACGGAAAATAAAATTTTAAAAAATTGTGTGAGAGTAGACTTTGTGCATCTAAGAAAAGTTCCATTAAAAATGCAGTTTCTGAACATAAAGCCATGGTCGAAGTACTGAAGTTTTTGTAACACTACATAAAGCCAAGCATCGAATATTTCACTTCAGACTGGAGAAGATCTCCCTGAAATTGTAATGAGGTATTCATAAAATATACATGACAAATGTGCAGGAGAGTAAAGAGGACACAGGCAAAATTTCCCTGAAATTTAAGACTGGAGTTTAAATGCCTCTTCTTTTAGAGAACAAAGATCTCTTTTGGCTGCTCATAATTGTCCGAAAGTCTCGACTTTCAAGTCACCACTTGACAGCTCTGGCCTTTCTCCCTTAGCCCTTTGCATAATATTTCTGTGCTGTTCAGTGGGTGTTCGTAGCACAAGGCTGGTGGTGCCTCAGCAGCCCCGTCATGAAACAGTCGTCTCCTCAATAAATACTGCTGAAAAAATGGGAAAGCTGATTAGGTGGAAAAAAGGGGCTTTTTCCTGCAATACCTTGGTCCATTAATTTTTTTTCATGTATAGGACAGTAGAGATGTGCTGCCTCTCCTGAAATGGTCTCGTTGTATTAGTGCTGTTCATGAAAGCAGGTGGTGAAACAGAGGTTGGTGCTGTGCTGCTCACAGCTAAGACCGACACGGTCATACCTACTTGTTCTTAAACCTCATGCAGATAGTCTTTATCCTAAAACCAATTGCTATCAATCTACCACTTGGCAGGGCTTTCATGCCTGAGAGACTGTGAGCTGCTGGGTGATGCATTGTGCAGCCGTTGGTGGCTTTAGGTCCCTGCCTGCTAAGGGACACTGGTGTTGGAGTCCTGCCCCGGTGGTCATGAACCTTGTTCTCCTGTTCCTCAGCTCAGTCCAGCACCCAATACAGCACTTATCTGCCTCAATCACCCTTCAAAAGGAGAGGTGATGCAGGAAAAATGGGAAATAAGAGTGTAGCAGAGAATTTTCCAGATAAATCTGACACAGACTTGCTGCTGCGCTCTACTGGTCTTCTATGTAGCTCTCTTCACAGAATCACGGTATCACAGACTGGGACTGTGGGAGCAGGAAGGGGGCTCTGGGGATCATCCAGTCCAACCCCCTGCTAGAGCAGGGTCACCAGAGCAGGTGCCCAGGATGGCGTCCAGGTGGGTTTGGGATCTCTCCAGAGGCATGGAAGCTCTTTGGCGCTTCTGCAGGTGTCAGGTGAGCAGGTCTACACTGAGCATATCAAATAAGGCAACAAGAATAATGAGACTTTTTAACTGTGAAACTTAAGTTAAACCTGAGCCTTAAAGTATCCGAAGAAATCCTTGTCTGCGGTTCAAAATGTTCTTAAAACGAGCAGTGATATTCTTAATACTTTCTCCTGACAAATATAAAGATTCGCCCTTTCCCTTTAAAAACACCCCTGGGATTCCTGGCCATGAAGTTGCCCTGATTATGAAGATATTTGGGATTTTATTGGTTTCCATTTTCAGCAATTTTTCCAATGTAAATGTTGGATTTATAGACTCCTGTCAGACACTGTGCAAAGGGAATAATAATCACGTCCTAACATTTTTTTGCTTTACAGCTTAACGTAAATCTTTATTTGAGTTTGCAAGTAGCGAAATAACCTTTGGCATGAGGCACTTAAGAGGTGATGTAAAAGCCTCCCGCTGCCGAGGGAAAGGCTGCGGCTGGGCTCAGCCAGGCTCCGCAGTTCCCCTCGACTCTCTCTTCGCAGACGTCGGCCGTTCATCATTTTATTTAAATCCCCTTTTCTCTTTGTGCACTCGGCTGTTGGTTCATCCTTGTTCATCCAGATGGTCAATGGGAGAAAAGGGAAAAGCTGGTGCACCAAGAAAGGGGGAAATCCTGCAAGGCAGAGGTAAGGCTGGAGCATATTGTCCTTTAGCATGAAGACCCCGAGGAAAATGATGTTGTAGATGCCTACCCTTAATAGATCGAGTTATGTGCGCGTGATGGAGCAGCTTTGTTTATTTATCAACTTGGATTTGGATGTATTGTGTGCATATGTGGTCTGTTAATTTGTTGTCATTCAGCACTCCTGTATCTGTATTAAAAAAAAAAGAGCTTTTCAGCCTCGTTTGATGAATTAGCAGCAGCTCTGGGAGTTTTGGCGATCGGCGCTTGTTGAGATTCCCAGTGTTGTAGATAATTTGAATATAAGTTAATATGTTTATTAAAGGAAATAACAAACTCATTCTTTTTAAATAAATGATTTCATTCCTTGCCAACAGATTTTCATTTGCGTTGCAAATCATTTCATGAATGTTCGCAAAATGTTCATAATCCGTTTATTAAGAATTCCTTTTGTGCTTCTGGTAATGTCCAATAAACTCCAAAGAAAAAGAGTGATAATCTTCTTTGGAGGAACAAGTACGTCAGTGTGGATTTCCACAGAAGCGTGTTTGCAAACCTGTTACATGCTGAAGTTAAACTATTTTGTAAAAACTCTGATAGAGAAAAGTCACTGCTGGTGGCTTTGAGAGCTGGATGGGCCTTCGCTGGCGTTGGGGGTTGTGTCAGGTTTGTTCTCACGATTCCTGAGAGAGCACAGCTCATGACCGTGCTATGGATTCCTCACATGACCCTCAATCCATCATTTTCAGCCTGTGCCAAGCGTAGCGTTCTCATCAGCTATCAAATTGTAGACTCTTGCTGGTTTCTTTAGAGTTGGTATTTCCAGTTAAAAAAAATTCAATTCCTATAATGCAAATATACGTAAGTTATAGAAAACCTCTTAAAAATGTTGGCAGCTTCTAAGATGTCAAGGAATATTCTTCCTGTATTGCTTCATGGTACTTTAGAGGTACTGTGAGGTTTGTTTTCCATGATGTAGTGATCCCGAAAAGAAAAGGAGCCGAGAGGCTGCGCTTCTGCTCAGCTGTGAGGTTCTGCTCCTTTGAAGCAATGCACTAGGTGATGGTTGGGTAAACTCAGACACCTAAATTAGCTTCCAGGTCTTAACGTGGCTGTTTCCTGTTTGCCTTTTTCATTTAAAAGGAAAGTGTAGCTGCTGGCAGGACCAAGGCACACCCTCAGCCCGTGCGTTTAACAGCGGTATCAGTTCTTACAGCTGATGGAAACACGAGGAGGAAACGTCCCCTCTGCTGGGCTTTGCTCCTGGGTGGCTTTGCTCCAAGCTGGGAGGTTTTCCTGATTTCTTACTCACCCTTCCCAAGCACTGGGTGGGAGCTGGAGGCCAAATGCAAGCATTCTCTACTGAGGGCCAGGCAGTGGGGATTTGAGAAAGGCTTTTTCTCCTCAGCATCCCGGGAGCAGGTGAGAACTTCCTCCCTGGGAAGTTTAGGCTTTGGCACAACAGCAACACAGAACAATCTAAACTCTCACCTGACGTACGTGGGTGCAGCCACGAAAAATGAAAAAGATTTAGGGAAGGAGGAGACAAAAGCTTAATGGAAAACATCACGGGATAACTGAAGTTTGCTTAGTGGGGCAGGTGGGAGGTGAGTGACAGTGGTAGCAGTTTGCAGGACAAATTCCTGTGGATGCATGAGCCTGTTCCTCTCTTCATGGTCAAATATGGCAAATGTAATTTCCACTGCTTATACTTTCCACTGCTGTGTAACAGGGAACCTGGGAATATCATGGGTTTAATGGACAACATTGTGATTTGGCTGCAGTTCTTCCCAGCTCAACGCCATTCTCAGATCTAAAATATTTCCGGTTCTCAGACCACTTTTGCCCTTGCCTTGGTTAGGTGTTTCAGGCGGTATTTTCCTGGCCTGTTCCTGAGAAGTGGGACAGTGTCAAAACCTTCCTGCAGTCAAAGCATGGAGACCTGCTCTCTCCATCCTGTCTGCAAGAGATTTTGTTTTGTCACAGGAGAAAATTGGCTGATTTTGATGTCATTTATTGATGACAAATTTGTTCTGATTGTTTCTCATTTCTGGTTGGGATGTTGGTGCTTGCTAAAGGTCGTTCCAGCATTTGGGAAGGAGCTGAAGTTAAACTGATTGGGCCAAGGTCTAAAAAGCAAGACTTACATACTATTAAGTAGAGTTAAAATTCAATCACACATGTAATATCTCGTTTCAGGTGGTCTCTCTGCAGTGAATGTAGGCCACCCCACAACAGGGATGGGAGGAAGGAGACACTTGGTGCATACAGGCATATATTCGGGACCGTGACTTTCCTCACATCAAAGATATTTCTCCCAACCTTTCATCTAGAATAGAAACCTTTGCAGGAGACACCAGATGGAGGAGGAGCATGGTGCAACAGTGGTAACCTTCCAGCAAAGATTTAGAGTGAAAGGGATGTACCCACATGTGATGGGGTGAAGAAAAGGAAGGTTTAGGCGGAAGCTGAACTGATGTCGAACAGAGCCCGGGGAGAAGTTGTTGGAGACCTGTGTTCAAAACCAAAAGCAGCGGGGAAAACTACTCTAAGAAAATCCCTGCCATGAATCATGCTATGCATTGCGTTGAGGTTTGTGGTTAGAAAAGCAAAGTACAGCTTTGTTGTGCCGCGTTGCAGAATAACGTGTTTAACACAGGAGCTCCTATCGGTGGGCTATAGATTTCGTGTTCTGTCTTGCCCTGTATTTTGTACCCTCCCTGCACACGCTTCGTGTTGGCTCTGACTCTGCTCTGAATGTCAGACGTGGTCATTTTAAATTCACAAAGCCGCACAGCCTGTGTATAGCTGGTTGCTATTGAAAGTGTGTTCATGGTGAAACATTCCTCTGGTGTTTTAGAGCTGCCAGAAACCGCTAATGCCTGTTATTCTATTGTGTGATGGTGATAATGCTGGAAATGACATTTTATGATGTCTGATGCCTTAAAGACACTGCAGTCTTTATGCTTGTGCTTTGATTTTATTCAAATATATTTATTATAAATGCTTATAAATGTCAGTGGCTGCCATTAGTCATCTGTCTCAGATGGCATGTTGAAAGGTAAGAGATTCCACCCGCAGGACACTTCGGGGGGTGGAAGTAAGGTCTTATAACGAAGAGGGAATTGGGGAGAGTAAGGAAGCAAGTAAACACTCGAGGCAAAGCCGTGTGTATATGTAATTAGATTAACTTCAGAGCTGTTCTCAACCTGGGGAAGGAGCAAAACTGGGATAAACAAAGATAAATAGCCAAGTATAACTCAAAACAGTGCTTGGTCTAATTACTGTAGGACATATTTCCTGTTGGAAAATAACGTAATTAGTGGTATATTGAACTTGAAACCTCTTCTGTGATTGTTATTAAATTCCATGACATTTCAGCTTGATTAACGTTTTAACAGATATGACTCGGGGCTGTTACAGGGAACCTTCTGTGGTGGATGGGAGCTCTGATGACCTACCCCACTGACAGTCCCAATTATTCAAACCGAAGAAAATGTTTTATGAAACCTCATTAGCAGAAAGGAAACTGATAAACCTGTTGTCTGATCATTTTCTGTCTTAATGTTGGCCAAGATGAAGGGATGAGATGTGGAATCAAGCTTCCTCCTGCCCTGGTGGGTAGAGACAGAGCAACTAGAGCTTTCCTGAACTCCAACTCTACCTCTGCCCTGACAGTGACATTTTACAGGAATTAATTACAACTTTTGTATAGGATATTTATTTATAGGAGGTTATTCTGTTCTTGAGAGTAACCCAGCGCTTCAGCTGCAGTTGGGAGTCCCTTTGCTCGTCTCTGCTAACCTATAGCTGTTCAGTGGCATGGAAAAAGCTGTACAGCAGCTTGGCAGTTGCTGCCTCCTTTCAGCTTCTCTCCGCTCAAGAAGGATGACAACCTTGGGTATAATAAAGGGAACGAGGCTTCGGGTAGGTGGAGAGTAATTGGTGGCATTTCCCAGAAAAATGGTAATGGAAAACTCTCATGACACAGATCTCTGAGAGCTGCCCCTGCCCTGTGCACTCTCCAAACCACGACCTCGTGCTTTGACAGGTTTTTGGGCTGAGACCCTGTAAGGAACAATCCAGTGTTACCATTACCGTTACCATTTGCACTGGGGATTGAGATAAGCACGTGGTTTGAAGCAGACCAGCCTCTCCTCGTGTAGTTTATCAGGCTGACAGCACAAGGGCAGGAGGAAATGGTTACCCAGCTGTCAATATTTCCCTGCTTGATATTGGAAATATCATTTATATCTTTTGAGCGAAACGCAAAAAGGTTGAGCTTGAGCTTGAGCGAAAGCTGTGCTCACCTCAGCATTGCCCAGACTATACTTTCTGGGTTATAAACCAGCAACATGAAACTTCTAAATTCTTCCTAAAAAAAGGAAAAGCATAGTATTATTTTATGGACTTATGTTTGGCTTTTTTGGTCTAAACTTGTACCTCTGCTGCACAAACTAGCTTGGTGTTACGCCAAGAAATAACTGCCTTGGAGGTGATGTTTCCTGACTGGATGTTTCCTGACGTTTGGCTGTTGCAGGTCTGGGGTTTGATCTTGCTGGTAGGCGCTTACTGCCACAGTTCCTTGTGTTCTCCCAGTCTGATGTTGCAGACTTCCAAAGATCTATCCATGTACAAGGCTTCACAGAAATAGAAGAAGCAAATGTACTACAACCTCAGAGCATTTCCTGGAAAATGGTATTTATATCAAATATTTAGGGAATTTGTGTGTAATGTTCTGTGGATGTGATGTTGTCCCTTGATTCTTCAGGAGTTTTCTGTGCAAGGGCTCACAGGTATAAATCTATCTGTTTCTGATATCATTGGTTGCCCTGGAAGTGTTTAAAAGATGTATAGATGTGGTGCTGAGGAACATGATTTAGGGACCCTGGCAGTGCTGGGTGAATGGTTGAACTTGATGATCTTAAAGGCCTCTTCCAACCAGATAGTTCTGAGATTCTGTGATTCGAAGAAGAATAATCCCTGTAAAAGAGTTAATTTTTGAAAAATGATGACAAAACACTGACCGCTAATGTGAAACAAACCCAAAGAAATAAAGCTCCAAACCAACGTGAAATTGGCTGAGTTGGTGAACAGTTGTCAGGGGGATGGTGGAATTACTTTCAGATTGTTCTGTGCTCCAAAATACTGGAAGTGAATATAATGAAGGATTAATGGAATTTGCTTTAGTTTTTTCTGTAAGGAAGACAAAAAAAGGCTGTGTAAATCAGTAGCGTGCTTGTTACGCATAGGAAGACACAAAGGTTATGAAAATATGGCACAATCTCCTCAGTTCTGTGATTTAATTAAGATACACCTCTGAGGAGAAGCCGCAGAAGGGATGCTTGCTGGAACCGTAACCGATAAACACGCGCTCTGTTTCTTGAAGGCGTGAAACAACAGCTGTAGCAAATGACTGCTTTAGAGTATAAAATGTCAGGAGAGGAGCAGCTGAAATCAGTTTGGAGGAAAATAGGAGAAAGTCAATTTTACCATCTCTGTGAGAACGCAGAAGTAAATAAATCAATAAATGATTGTCACGTTTTACAGCAGATCCTCAGGTCACACAGTAATCCTCGGTGTGGCGCTGGCCTTTCTCACCATGAGAGGCCTTTGCCTAGTTTAAATAATGGTAAGTTTTTAATAGGAAACAAATATGTGGCAAGGCAGGTTTCTAGCTGTTCCCACTCCTTTCTCAGCTGAGAGTCTTGGCAGATTTTGTCGGCTACTCCAGAAGTTTCCTTAACTGCTTAGTAACCCTTTGCTGGGGATACAAGTATAACTCTGAAACACAAAATGAAGACAAAGAAATTCATTGTTGGCCATTTAAAACAGACAACGTTCCTATTATTTCCCACTGGAGCACACCTTTGGGCTCTTGGACTAGAAACACAGCCCTGGCCAGCCTGAGGCTTTGCCATTGGCAGAAGTGTTGGGTCTCGCACGGGGCACGAGCCCTCGGCTGAACTTAGGGCTCAGCCTTGCACACCAGCTCCACACGTCAGATGGAAATCGTGCGTAGTTAACGACCTCCCTCAGCTTTCTCTGGACCGTCCCTGTAAGTCAGGGAGCAGAGGTAAGAACACATCATTTGATAGTGTTTGCTTCATCACTAATATTATTATTATTACAGCAGCTCTTCTGGCAGCTCCTTTTATTTTTTCAGTTAAACTGGTTGTTTCACACTACAGACACCTTTTTGCCAGTCTGAGCTGCTGAGAGATAATCTAGCAATGATGTGCTCATTAGTCTTACTGCTGCATTATCTCAGATACAGGCTGGAGACTTGGAAGTTAATTATTATTTAACCAATTAGGCTTGTGGCGAGTTCATGAACACAGCTCTTAGATGGTTTTTCCCTGGCAAATTCAGAGTGAATCCAGTAATTTAATGGCATTTTCAGAAATAAGCAGAGGAGCCAGTCAAAGATATTTAAAAAAAAATTTAACAGCAACTCTGGGATTTCACCTTTCATTCCCAGATGTCTCCCAAGCTCCCTCCAATCCCTCATTAGACATCGTTAGATTATAGTTGTTAGAATATGTCTCTAACCTCAGGTAACCTCACAGCATTTGTTTCCACATATCCTTAATGTGAAAAAGTAGAAATACTACTCTGTGAATTAGGATAAAGACCAACGCAGTTTTCCTTCTCTTTTCTCTTGCAGACTGTGGCCGTGTCCAAGCTGAGCAGCTCCCAGAGGTGCTGTGACACCTTGGGCTGGGTCCTCCATGACAAACTTCAAAGGTGCTCACCCTTCTGGAAGAAGAAAGTGGTTAACAAAGGACCTGTGGGTGTCTAAGGGGGGAAAAAAACCTTAATGGCTGAACAATCCCACCTGTGTTTCTGCAGGCAGAGCTCTTTGATGGTAAGAGATCTAAAACAGGCTAATGTTTGTGTTGATTACTAATTGACACACTAATTGCTGCACAGTTTTTTCACATTCCGTTGCCTTCACAGGAACATTAACCTTCTTGTCTGGCGATCATTTCTTGCACTTCTCACAGTAGGTAGCTATTAGGATGGTCTGGTTTTGAGATGTCTTTGAGTGAGAAATGACAACTAAAACAATAATTTAGGACCTCAGGTTTCTTCCAGCACTTTTGGCTGAATCTCTCATGTGGGTGAAACAAGGGGATGGGACTCTTCTGGTGGTGGGTGAGGGTCAGTATCAGCTTTCAGCATCAGCAGTGCATGAGAGAGCTTTTCGACAGCACCAGTTTTGAGGGATGGGCTATACCTCTTCATATGCATCTCCCTGATGTGGTGGTCAGGTATGGTCCTATGAGAAGAATCCTTGAAATCTTGGCTTCTGGTGTGTGAAGGTTTTCTTTCCGAGTTTTTTCAACTCAGGATTTTTGTTATCTTTATTTAGGATTGTACCTTAGAGCTCTTGGTTTGCAAATCACGATGGATGTCCTAACTTAATAACACCCCTTTAAAGGCAGCTAGAAACGAGAGATTCTTGTCCTGTGACTTGCATGGTGTCAATCAGACCTGAGGTACTGAGAGACAACACCTAAATGCTGGGGGAGCAACCCGGGGAGCCCCAGGCTCAGCAGAGATGGTGGATCTTGGTGCTGCTGGGGACATGCAAAGCCTTTCACTTTGGCTGATGGTGGGGGATTTACAGTAACTGGGCTTGTAAATGAGCCGAGGGAAAAAAATTGATGTCTGTGTTTATGAAAATCTAAAACGTGTATAAAAATGTTATCTCAGAAAAAATGACTAATGAGAAATTACAGGTAAATTCATGGCTAGCTCAGTCAAACAGCTCTATCTACGGCTGTACCTCTGTGAGTGTCCCATCTGAAGGATTGCACAACGAAGCCCAAGGTAGGAGCATGCTTTTCCGGTGTCGGTTCATCGCCTTGTTTCTGCAGAAACTGCACTGGTTTAACTCTCATGAGAGCAAACTGCTCTTTCCTCTGCTATTCCACTTGCTGTAAACTCCCTTTGTGCCTGTCAGCTGGGGGAGGAATACCAAGAGGCTGCTCTAATTAAGATATGCTGGAGCAAAGTTAATTCTCAGGGTTTCTTTCAGATCCTGACAGAAATACACTATAATTAATACACGGTTTGGGTAATTTAGTTTTATTTAGTGTGGTACTTGCTTACAAACAGCCAGTCAAACATGCCAACATAAGCAACAAGGAATTTCTTCAGAAACATTATCGCTATTCTTGAGATAAGTACTGTGGAGTATATTAATGTTTACACTCCTCTTATTTTGGTGAAAAGAGGATGATGAATTCCCTGTGTTTTCTCTCTGAACAATGAATAGGCTGTAAATGACTTAGGAATTTGAAGAAATGAAGTAGTTTTCTATTTTTCCCAGCCTGTCGTATGGTTATTTTTATTCTAATTTTATGCGAACATGTTATTGCTTTGTATTTTTTACTGTTTGTGGTAGTTTTTCTGTGCCCAGAGAAGCTGTGGCTGGGGCAGAGCAGAATTCTCTTGCCCTGTGTGCAATGCTACAGGAAAATAGCAAAAACTTGTTTTACCGTTCGGTAATGTAAATAAGTTGGCAGTGGAGATTGTCAAATAGCTATATTTCACGTTAGGAATTTTTAGTCTTTCTTCAACCAGGTTTCATATATTTAAAGGTAGTTTAGAAATCACACCTTTTCTTTAACTTGTATTGATTTGGGGATATTTCATGGGCAACGCACACAACAAAGAGAGGCCGTCAGATGCATTCACAGCTTCCCAGGGCGATCACAGTGGGGATAAAAGAATGCTGAGGAGAGCAGATGGAAAAAAGGTAGCATATATATGGATTTTCCCTGGTCCTGACAGGGCTCTTATTACTATTTTATTTCTATGAATCTCACAGGTACTGGAGGAGCTGATCCTCTCACTGAGGTGGGCTAGTTAGTAATTTAGGAGGAAATTTGCTCCTATCATGAGGGATAAATGTGGTAATTCTTTCTGAGAGCTTGGCAATTACTGGGGAAAGATGAGCAACTATAATTCCCGGAAACCATTGCGCGAGATGTGTGCTATGCCAGTCCTAGTGCAGGCAGAGCTGTCCAGAACCGCTCCTCCCGCACCCTGGTCCAGCCCCGCTCCCCATGGCAGGGTGCCCTATGAGGGTGGTGATGGGGAGATGCTCTTGGCTGCAGCATGTGTTGCCTCCAACCTTGCTCTTGTGACAAGCAGCTGAAGAAAGATGTCTGTCAAATAAATTTAGTTAAAAAAAAAAAAAAGACCAAACCCCCACAATGAATCAGTGCAGCTTTTGGAGCTGAGAGTGTCCACCAGGCTGCACAAAGAGGACAGAGCCCTGACAAATCCTCGGGGGGACCCTCTGCAGCTCCCACATGAGCAGGTTCCCCTTGGAAAGGGTTGCTAACTCTGTGTTTAGGATTCACAAGCCACATCTAGATAAACTGTTATTGCATTTAAAAAGTCAGGCTCTAGTGGAGCTGGAGTTTGCTTCTGAGGCGGGTGACAGGAAGGAGAAGCCCTGTCACGCATGTGACACACAAGCGTTTCTGCCTCGTAAGCAAGAGACAGCCCAAGCTATAAATTTTGTAGACAGCAAAAGAAACCTGACAAGCTACTTGTAGGCAAAATATAGTAGAGATATATTTTCTAAAAATAATATTCTGGCTTTTGTTCATATATATTTTCTGAGTCACCTGCATTATTTTTTCCTGCAACACTGAATAATTAATTCTTACTCAAAAAACTGGAATTACAGCATGCAAACTTCAAGCATGAGTGCAATCTGAAATGAAACCTCTACTATTTATTCTGTATTTATTTCTGCCTTTAGCATTCAAGTAATGCAGTAGATAATTCAGAAGAATATATGATCAAATGCCTCTTTTGAGCAAAGAGGGCAGCCAGTGATAACAACTCCTCGGCTGAAATAACCTTTCATGATGTCTTTCCCAGGCTGTTGTCTACCTTTGCCTTTAACTCTACTTTTAATTTGACTCTGAGCTGTAAAATACCAACCTTATCTGCTCTACACTTGTACAGAAACCCACATCTTGAAAGTGTTGCAGAAGCATTAATTAATCCATTCTTGCTGCGTGCTGAAGGGCAGAAGTATTCTGGCCTTGTTTTAGAGACAGGAGACCTGAAAAAGAAGAAACCAAAGCCCTGAGCCAAGGCAGTTGTTTATGTCCCGGCAATGTGCTGTAAATCTCTTTTTCCAGCACCTGGCTCATCTTGTGCAGTGGGTTGGCAACTGATGCACTCGCAGTGGAAATGCTCTGGCATTGCCCGTGGCATCGCAGGGAGGAGCAAAATCTGCTGAGATTTGGAACTTGGCAGCACCCTCGGGCTTGTTCAGAGCCTGAGCTAAAGCTGGAGTTAAGCTTTGTGTCTCATGGGAGAATATTTGCTGAGGGTTTATTCTTCTCAGAGCTCACCCTCTACACGTGTATCTCACTGTGTGAGATGCAGGAACCAGCCCCTGCCCGAACCATGTCAGGCCATGCATGAATTGTCATCTTCAAGGTGAGGCGACTGGTGAATTGGGTTAAAATCTGTCATTTCGAGCTTCTTTAGGGAGAAAAGTGCTGTTGGAAAAAGAAGTATCAAACTTCATGAAAGGATGGTTTCAGTCTGGAGCTCCTGGTGCTTCAGGTGATTGAGGTGCCACCTGTAAGAGGACCTCGCAGTGCACTGCACATCTGCTTCCACATTTAAATTTCAGGGCTCAAAGTGCCAGACCTTTGTGGACATCAGAGAGCTGATGGCCCAGCCAGGATCTCAAAAAGCTGAACAGGGTGCAGAGACCAGTGTAGATGGATACAAGGGTTTATGTGGTTATTTAGGATTTTTCAAGGTGGCAGCTGAAGTGAAGTCTGAGCCTCTTTTTAAATGAGAAAACAGTGAGTAGAGCAAAAGAGTGTGACATTAAGAACCCTCTGTATTTGCCTTGTGGTGATAAAGGTCCTCTGTCACCCGTTGAAGCAGTGTCCCATCGGTAGAAACCTCTCCCCTTGGATGCAGCTCTCCATCAAGAAGATGCTGGCACTTTCCAAAGGCTGGTACAGAAAACGATGTCACAAAAATTGTATTTCTGACACAGGTGTCTGTACCGTGGCGATACTAAAGGAAGATACTCTGCCAAAATCAAATCCTTGTCCAGTTCATATGTAATCTTCTTCGTGACCTCTCCATCGCATCTGCTGGGATGTCACTCGAGTGCGATGGCAGACGGCTGTCACTGCAGCGAGCAGTGCGTGCTCCATAACCTGTGAGCTCTCTGTGGTGTGTAGCGTTGGTCTTGTCACGCTCCCGCGTGTCAGAGCATTAGGATTTGGTGCGTCATCCTAATAGCACAGCACGAAAACATGTCAGCTGGATTTGCTGAAGTGTCGGGAGGGAAAAGGAGAGCAGTGATACTGGGAACAGGGTAAGTGTATAAAGAGCATCAGAAAAACATATGCATTATTTATCTATTAATCTCCGAGGAGAACCCAAAATGTCTTTCATCTAACATGGAAAAGCGTATCTTCTTCTCAAGAATGTACCTTTTTGTCCTTCTCTTCTTTCTTGGCTATTTCTAGATTTTTTACGATGGTGATTCAGGAAATCATGTACTCACGGACTGCCTTAAACCTGGCTTTAAAATTTAGCCAAGATGAATAATTTTGGTGAAGCAGAGCCTGTATGTTCCAGAGCAATTTTAAATGCCACAGATAAATCTTTCCAAGTGCTGTCTTGAGGACTTGATGTTGTGACCACCTAAGGGATACTATTTTCTGTAAGAAGAAACAAAATCACAGTGCTAAAAACGTCCACACATTGGAGCTGTTCAAATCACCGTGGGTGAAGTTCACATCAGCAGTTACTCACCTGCTGTTTCTGAGGGCTTGTGAGTTGGCTGCAAAAATCCTCTTTACGATGAAGCTTTAAAAGCTCAGTCTAAATGAATTTTGTAGCTATGCAAATTAGAAGTGAAGAGAAATGAGATTGTAGAGGTGCCAGAAGTGTTTGAAAGTGACTGTTTCAAAGAGTGATTTCATCAACTTAATTTGACCATGCATGAACACTATGGTGGTCTGCTACGGTACGTCGGGCTGTTAGCACACAGTGTAGAAACGTGAGCTGCTTCTATCTGTCGTTGACAGATGGTTCATTTCAGAGAACTCCATCAGCAAGTGTATTAAAAAAAAAAAAAAGAGAAATCCAGAAAGTTTCTCAAGGGCCTATGTTTGAGTTGCAGAGACCATGAATCTGTGCTGGGTGATCAAAGTGACAGCCGGTAACTCATGCTTCCCTCTAATTGCAGAGCTTGAAATGAGTTGTGTCTTCCTCCTGACTCTTCCTTTTTCTCTGTATTGCTGACATTATTATTTATGCTGCTCTGTTGGGTTTAAATTATTATTCACATGCAAGAGTGAACTGTTCCTCTGGTGGAGAGGTTGAGAGAAAGTCAGTGTGGCGATGCACCTACAACAGCTTAGCGAAGCAGGAAACACTGAGCCGTACAGAGCCTCAAGTATCAAGGCTGTCGGAACGAACTGTGGCAGGAGCAGTATCACATATGTTTAAAAAATGTTACAAAATCTGGGTTTTTTTTTTTTATATTGTATATTGGAACTCTGGAGTTTCTGAATTGGGATAATGTTAGTATTCGCTCACCTATTGATGAACACGATGTCCAGCCAGGTGTCTGAAAAGCAATTTTTTTCAGTGTTGATCTTGTAAACGTGTTGATTAATATGTTTGATACACACCTGATAATTGAAACACCCCACACTTACTGTCCTTCTGTTGAACATTGAGTGTATCAGTGATGCTGGGGAGACTTCCAGAAACAACAGGGGAGGAACCCCAAATTTGAGTATGAGGGATTGGAGAGGTTTTCTGCTGAGAGCTCTGGAGAATTAAACTGTGATGAAAATAGCTTGTCCCTGGAGTCTTGCACTGGAGGTAACAGAGGCAACTATTCTATCCTATAATGAGGGAATTCCTAATTATCTGATTTTTCTTTTTTCTTCAGTGCAGAATCTGGTTTGTTGTACCAGCAGAGCTAAGAAAATGACTAGTTATGAGCTCTGCAGAGGCTGAGAGGAAGAGAGGAGCCTCCAAAAAGTCACCTTACCAAAGCAGTTGGTGACATAAAAAAATTGCAAATTAGCTATTTGCAATGGACTGCAGCTAATGGACCCTACAACATCTCAAATTCTCCTGTTGGGATGAGGAGATGCTTGCAGAGGGTGGATGAGCTATTAATATTTGCACTAAATTTAATTCTTACAGTTGTAGTCTAAAGAAAATGTAGGTGTTGTTCCAGCCTTTCCCCTTACTAACAGAGTGGCTGGGGAAAGCCAACACTAGATTAAATGACAGATGAAGTATTGAGGCACTATTGTCTTAATTTTTTTAATATTTGGTTATGGTGCCTCATCACCTCTGGAAAACATTTTCTTTGAGGTTTCACAGCAATGCGGATAATTTCCATCTAGTGTGTTGTCAAAACTCAGTGCCAGCAGGCGGAAAATTGGGCATAAAGATTTAAATCCACTCATGGCAGAATTGTGAGAAAGAAACTTAAACTTAAGTCTGCCGTGGAACCGTGCACTTGACAAAATTCTGCAGCCCCGACTCACCTCGGGGTCCTTAGTCACTGCTGCACGGTGACTGACAAATCATCAGCTTTTCATCACCAAATTCGTTCAAGGGAATGAATTATTTACAAATTCATTCAAGGGTATGAATTAGCTGATAAATGACTACAACCACTTCACTAGCTAAAGGTGCTTTTAAATGCATGCTAGCAGCAATTCAAACACGTATCCTTAGTTTTATGGGAGGAAACCCTTCCAAACAAAAGACTCTTCCAAATTTTTAAGTCAATACCCTGGCACAAACTTCTTCAGCTGGCCTGCGTGCTCATGTTTTTCTCCCAGCAAGAATCCAGGATTCTAATTGTCATTCAGTTTTTCCTTTTATAAAAATTTTTTAGAACTGCAAAACTGCAGTTTCAAAGCCAAGGAATGAATGTGAACTTGAAACGTAGGAGTCAAAGAGAGCGATAGCCTGTCAGGGGCCTGACCCAGGCTAACCAAAGGTGTCACCAACAAGAGTAAGCGGTTCCCTGAGCTTGCAGAAATCCCGCAGGCAGACCAGGGGTGGGAGCTCCAGCTGCTGGTGCAATGGGAGTCACTCACCCTGGGTGCTAGAAGCAAAACTAGTAACGACGGTTGAAAATATAAAAGCACAGAAGTGTTCTATTTATTGTCTTTTTTTCTGCACTTGCAATGGAAAAAAATGCCACAAATTGTTATTCTGATTAAACCTGAGGACACCTGCCTCCAGTAATGATGGAATTAAGCAAATGATCCTTTTATTGCTTTGTTCTCAAGTCTTTATATAATCCCCCTCATATTTTTCTTGTCATGGCAGTAACTGAAAACCTCCCATTCAAACAGCATGAATGATCTCTCTTGTAAGTTAGTTCCTTCCCTTCTTTTTAGAAAAGCGAGACACTGCAATTACCTTGGTTGGTTGATGTTTCTAGGTTTTGTTATCTCTTCAGTTATTAAATAAAGCCTAATTATTGAGTATTTGTTAGGGAAA
>NW_010387733.1:40915-72034 GCF_000710305.1 Buceros rhinoceros silvestris
GGAAAGAAAACTGCCGAGCCCAGAAGCAGAGGTAGTTTTGTAAGTGATGTGGCATCAAGTCATCCCTATAGGAGATTCTTGCTGCTGGACCCAGTAACTGGAAAGGCACGAGGTGGTGGAAGGAAGGGCACGGTGTCGATAGCAAGGTCTGAGTTACTGGGAATTGATGACACGACACTGAACCCACTGGAGCTGTATGAAGAGTGAAGATCCCTCATGGCTGTGGTGACATGGTTGTGTCAAACTCATCACCCCTACTGGGTTGTCTCCAGCCAGGCAGAGATTGGCCGTGTGGCTGCTGTGAGCACCAACTGCATTTTACTTTGTCGACTATCAGCCTCTTCTGGACCTGTGTGAGCTGTGGTATCGATGTGTCTGAAATCTGGTACGTGGTACGTCATTACACAGGTCTCCCCAGCTCCAGCTGAAAGAGCTGTTCTGGGTACAACTTCATTAAAGGGTGCAAGTCACTTAATCAGCTTTGTTTGCTTGTCCAAATGCGTGTTTTGGTCCAGCTTCACGTGGGTGTTCTTGGTGAATAACAGACTTCTGATGCACATTGGTTTCCACACAAATAGCAACCCGTTAGGCTTCCTTTAAATGGCTTTTAAATAAGATACTTGCCAAAACCCCATATATGAATGATTTAAAAAAAACGTACTTGCTCATTTTTAGAGTTGCCTGCATTTCCAGGGAACTGTCAGGTAGTGGAAAGAATGTACAAGGAGAGCTTGTTTCCCTGAAGCCATCAGTTCTTGGAAGTTAAATTCTCAAACCAGTTTCTTACAGTATTAAATGTATTAGGGCAAATGTGGGTGCTTTGAATTCATCACTCGGTGATGAGCTCCGAGGTTGTGGATATCTGACCCAGAGATCATGAAGGCAACCCCAAACTCCCTGCATGAAGGTGACTCTGCCTGGAGTGGACCCAAAACTTCCTGAGATCTCTTCCAGCCTAAACCACTTCATGACTCTTTGTCCAAGAAATACGGGAGGAAAGCGCTGAATCCCCGTGTTCCAAAGGACTCATTAGATTCAGCAGACGTTCCTGTTATTTCGGGTTGTCATACTGCTGATCTCTGAGAAATAGGAGCTTGATTGCAGGAAAACCAGCCCCTTAAATACCAAAATAATAATGCAGAACAAGCAAAGAGCTTGGTAACAGCGTCTGGAAGTTTGCTGTAGGACATGACCTCCTACACAGCAATTGTCTATGTCGCTTGTTTGTGGTTGGGTTTGCTTAGTGGGATGTCACTGGCTGATGGTGAATGTCACAGCATGAGCAGAAAGCACCTTGATTTACCCTCTTGGGGAGGGGAGAGCGTGCGTGGGAAAGCAGGGGGTTCGTTAGCAATGCGATGGAATGTTTTCTTGTCAAAGTGACACAATATGGCTATTTTGCTATGGGTATTTCTTTGGATACGATGGCTCTGGGAGAGGCAGTACGTTTCCTGCTGCAGATTGGTTTTTTCTTTGTATTTTTTCTTTTTTTTGGCTTTGTATAGTTTGGGGTTTTTTTCCTCTTGTCCCTACTGGTTTTTACATATTTCATATAAGAGTTCACGCTTCAGGTGATGTGCGTGCCCGGGACCGAGTTGGAATTGCCTCAGTAACAGAAAAGAGGAAATTCAGGAAATAATAGTCTTCTTTCATACTCTCCTCTCCCAAAGAGAAAGCAGCAAAGACTTGGAAGGAAAAACAGACTGCACCCATCTGCAGCAGAGAATGTAGCCTTTCCTCGGTGGTTTTGTCCTTTCCTGGAGGGATTTCTTCTGGTGCGTGACTGGAACAGAGGGTTGCTGAGGCTCGTCACTCCCCTGATGCCAGCAGTTCCCTGTGATCTCATTGCTAAGTTTTACTTCTCTTCCTCTTCATTAATTACTGCATTAATTACTTCACAGTGCTGTTGGTCCGTGTGATGAAACGGTTCTAGATTTGGTGCTGACCCGCGTACGTGTGCAGGAATGTGGAGTCATCAGCACTATCCAGATATTTGTGTGTCTGGGTGTGCGTGTACATACATGTGGGTATGTACATACATGTGTAGGTATGTACACGCACATCTAGCCTACAGGATGGAACTTCTGTGAATTTTTAACAGCTTAAAAGAAAACCGATCAATTACAAATGACTTGCGTTGCAAAATCAAAACAATAAGGAATAAAAAACGTCAGCAGTGAGATTTCACTCCTTTTTTAAGCGTTTTCTGTGCTAATGAAGCCTGGATGAAGCTCTTGTCTCCAGAAGGGTGGAAATTTCCCTAGAAGGCCTGACCCACCCCTGCCCGGGGAGCCTGGGCTGTTTGCTCAGGAAGGGTTTTGTGCGGATTGCCTCCTTCGTGGTGAAGGATGCTCCCTCTCCACTGAAGTCTTTTTTTTGTTTGGTTGGCTTTTTTTCCTCAGAAGAGATGCAAGATCAGCAGGCAAGGGCAGGTGGCTGTAAGGGCTGCAAATTTTCCTCATGGCCGTGTTCATCAGGAGGGAATTTAAAACACCAGAAGGAAACTTCAGGGCAGGAGGATCTCTGCTGGGTGCGTTGGAAGGAAGCAGTTTAAGATCGCTGTTCTCCATTACCCCAGCTCAAGCACACACGGGATTGCCCTGAAGATTTCCTGGAAGTGCTTATGACCTTCACGGGGTCTGGCTGGTGCCTGAGGGCTTGGTTAAGTAGGGGTCTGATAAAGTGAATATGGAATTTCTCTGAGGGCAAGAGCTCTATATTAAAAAAATGCCCTGAGGTGAATAAAGTTATTTCTCATGGGCCTTTGAGCTGTTGTATGATTCCAGTGAATAAAACCACTAAAATGACAATAAAGATTTTCTTCCCCTAGGTGATGTTTTGCATCAGTTGCTCTGATAGCTGTTCATTAATTTTATATATTGCTTTTACTAAACTCATTTTCTTCTAAGTGATATTTTCAGTGCAATGTAGTATGTTCTGGATGTGTCAAAGTGGGATTTTTTTTTTTTTTTTAAGCATGGAAATGGCCTTCAGTTTCTCTGAATGAGATGATCAGTTTTCTGCGCGAGAAGATTAAGGGCCAGAGCTGCTGTGGCATGAGGCCCTGTGCTTGTACCCACAGATCAGATATCGCACCAGTTCGTTGTATTGCTCTGTTTAATGTGCACTTGGGGGTAATTCATTGGATATTATGGCCAAGTCCTGGGGTCTGCTGAGCAGAGGTTAACTTTGCCACACGGTGATAAACTGTGCCCTGTGGCTGTGTGACAGACTGACTGCTCTGTCTTCTGGAGATGAGGAAGGGCTCAGTTTGGTCTGCTTGGTGCTCATGAACATACTGAAAGTTTAATTTATGTGGTGTAGCCATTTATATTTTGCCATGCAGCCCCCTTCAAACAGTCTGTTAGACTGCTCTAGTTGCAGCTGTCCCTGCTCACTACAGGGGTGTTGGACTAGGTGATCTTTGAAGGTCCCTTCTAACCCAAACCATTCCATGATTTTCCTCCCAGCTGTATCGATCGTGTACCTCAGATGTACTGCCTGTAAGCCAGCCCCAGCCACGTCTTGCTGTCCTTAGGCAGACCTCATCCTTCAGGGAAAAACTGTAGTGTAAAAGGAACATCCAAAGATACGTCAGAGAGGATAAAACTTTAAACCCTGAATCTCTATTAGCGATGTCAGCTGGGGAATGTCTTGTGCTCGAATAAGCTTCTCTTTTTTGCACAAGTTATTTCATACGAGGATATGTGCTGGGGTTTTCATAGCATCTTTGCAGTTGCTGGTGTTTTCTCACTGGTTCACCCTGTTTACCTCCTCCCATTTCCAGATTTCGACATACAGCAAACATCTATACAAAAATTACTACAACGGCAATTTTCTCTAGAAGCTTTAATTTCTTCAGTGGAAATCAGCCCTGCCTGCCCAGCGCGATGGTCCAGAGGGCAGAGCAATACCATTCCATACAATCCTACCGAGTGGGGAGGCGGGCAGAAAAAGGAGCTGCGATCAACCTTGTCTCCTCAAACGATGGGGGGAAAAAAAAATCTATAGCAGACCACTTTTAGTCTTGAGACCGCTTCTCTGTATCAAGAGCTTCACCACTGCAAGATTCGGCGATTCATCACTTCAGAACAATTTCTTCCCCGTTGGAGTTGTCCAGGGCTGCCCAGGGCAGTGGTGGAGTCCCCATCCTTGAGGGGGTTGAACAGCCGTGTCGAGGTGGTGCTGAGGGACAGGGGTCAGTGGTGACCTGGCAGTGCTGGGGGAATGGTTGGACTCGAGGAGCTGAACGGTCTTTTCCAACCAAAACAGTTCTGTGACTCTCTGATTGTCACAGATGTTTACAACCTGCGAGCAAGAAAACAACTGCAGATGGAAAGTGGAAAAAAGTACAGATGCATAAATTTAGTGAACGTACATCTGACCAGCTGTGGGCACAATGGCAAAGCACGCTCCTCTGAAAGAAAAGAAAGAGGTAGCCAAGAAGAACTATGGGTAGCATTAGTTTCTCATGATGGATGCAGTGACATCACCTTTCTAACAATCACTTTTTATTTCACTTTAAGAGACTGAGGACAATGAATTTTCAGGAAAGGTTCTGAAGATGCTGTGATTAATCACGAGGCAAATCCCAGACTTTTCTGAGGAAGCCTCTATGATGCAAGATCCTGATTTTATCCGTTCCCCGCTTTTCCAGATTTCCCCATGGGATATAGTCAGATGTTCTGAGTGTTAAACAATGCCTGTCCCTTGGTTTTGCAGCTAAAGAGAACAAACAGGACAGCCCAGGATGGATTAACTTCTGTTCGATTCTTCAGGAGTCACTGTGAGTATGAACTCCATTTAAGTACCACTGTCAGAGACTTAATTTATTATCTAACTAAGAAATATAGCTTAGGAACCTGAGACAACAAAAGCAGCTTCTACAGGAAATATTTTACGGAGAGGAAGTTACATGGGAATGTGCCAGAGGCAGAAAATTGAGTTATAAATTAAAAAGGTAAAAAAATATTTCTTCATATATAACAAAATTGTACTTTTTTTAATGTGACTTGGGAGGACCTGGCACGATTTATTTGCAGATGGAAAAAGCAGGGGAGTGGCTTAAGCAGAGAGGACTGGAGAGGGAGAATAAAAAGGGAGATGGAGGATAAAGGGGAAGGGAGAAGAGCTGGGAGGGACAGGAGGAATTAGGGAATGAGGAAATAGGTGGGAAGAGGGAGCACCAGGCAATGGCATTTCTGAGCTCTGGGGGTATCTTGAGGTGTGAAAAACTGGAGGATGCTTTACACCGGGCTCTCAGAGGCCCATCACCTGCCCCTGGGCAGAGCCCCGTGTTATCAGGGATGAATTTGCGTCTGTGCAAAGGTGTTTCTGCTGCAAGGAGGAATTGTTTCAGATTCATTTGTACGTGCATCTTTTTAGGAGTTTGGGATGATCTAATAGATGTTGCTCTATGGAAGTGTTACTGCGGGGTGCAGGATGATTTCTCACTTCTGTACGTGCTTTGTAAACGTAAGAAATCTGTTGCTAGATGAATTTCTGATTCTTGCATGCTGTGACCAGGGAGCGGTTTGATTTACCAGCTGCTCTTTTGCAATTTGTCCTTTGCCATCGTTACCCCTGGGGATAACAGCACTTCCCCTCCCCTGCCCTCCTCCAGGAGGCAAATGCGGCAGCATTAGAGACTGCTCTAATTTAAGGAGGGCAGAGCAGGAAGACATGATTTGAACTGTCAAATGGTCCATGTTATTACTGTTTTGCCCTTGTAAACTGTAAACAGGAGGGCAATTTCTCTGTGAAACCCGCAGGTAGTCCCAGCAAACCATCCACCCCTATTTTTGTTGCTCCTCCAGCTCTTCCCAGCGTGTTCCTCTGCCCAGACCTTCTTCTCTGCACATCCCTCCCACCCGCATGCTGAATCCTTAATGTGTGTTTAAAACTGTTCCTTCCTTTGCCCTGTAACTTCAATATTTATACTTGGCTTATGGAAATAAAGGGAAAAGTCTGAAACAAGGGAAAGAAAAAGCAAAGGGGGAAAAGCCCATCAAACCCTTGACAAGTTACCAAGGCAACTTCAGGAAGATGATGGCTCGAGTTTGGAATTAAGCAGCAGGTATCAGGAAAGATGCCGCAGGCTGAGGAGGGGGTAAGAACCCTGTGCTGAGCCGGTGTATGGTCCAACAGCTTGCAATTAATTCAGTGTAACTATAAATTAAATAAACATAGGGGAAACTTGAAATGTTTTCTACCCCACAGGGTTTTCAGCCTTCTTCAAAACAAAGACATCCCTTCCCGTTTCAAGGCTCGTTTTCAAAACTGGGTTTTTCCCCCCGTTTTTTTCCCCTTTGCTCTATTCTGTACCTAATGCTATAAAATATGGAAGGTAGTAACATTTCTAATTAAGATTTTGAACTTTATGCCAAACCTCCCTCTCAGGGATGAGTGAATACAAATCACTCGGTGATTATTTCTAGCAATGATCAACCAATCGGTTTGAGAAATACAGATCAAAAGGTTGATTCTCAAATATTTATTAAAATAAGCTGAACAAGCAGCAGGCTGTAATTCATATGGTAGAATGAAACCCTTGCTAAATCATCACATCATAAAGAAAATTGCTTTTTTAGTTTAATATTTCTCTTTCAGCTGTTTCTATAGAGACATGCTAATTTAGGAGCTTAATTTATTATCTGGAAGAATATTACACTAGATACCAGTTTTCCCCAAATCACTTTCAAGTGAAACCAAGGGCTCGCGTAAGCGAAGCGTGTGAGCAAAAGCACAAATTGCCTCCTAGGGCATAATGGGAAATCATGTAATGGCACATCGTTCCTTCGGCAGCACGGGAGTGGATAATGATGCCCTTTGCTGATGGTTTGGTCACCAAAACGCTGTAAACTCAGCAGTGAAGATCCAGATCCTTTTTGCTAGAGATGCAGCACGGCAACATGGCAGAACATTTCTTCCTTGAGATCATGTTAGTCCTGTCTCACGGCTGACCCAGCATGTGCTGAATTAATAACAACTAATCACTTTGCTACAAATCTGCCAGCGGAGCCTCATTAGCTTTTCAACATGATGGAAACATGATGAAAACTCCTGGCATGTGTTTTCGCTGTAATTTACGCAGCGTGAGAGGGCTTAGAACCGCAAACAGTAATGTGAAGCGGAAACAGCGGTGGCATCAACAGGAAGGAGTGCCCCATCCCATCCCTTTTCTCACAGGGATGCTGTGTGGCCGTGTGCCAGCCCTATTCCTCCCTGACTTGACCAGGGCCAGGACAAAGCACACAGGCTTTGGAGGAGTTCTGCTCCTCGGGTCTACCCTGGCCCTCTCAGTCTCGCCTCTGTGCTCCTCAGCTATGGCACGGCTCTTGGCCAGAAGAACAGAAGCTCCCACTGGTTTTCCCAGCTAACCAGTTAGTCCTGCCAGGGTGTAAAGAGTGGGATTAGCCACTGGTGAGAGATGCTGAACAGACCCCAGGACCACCTAATTTCCAAGAGCTGCATGGGAAAGGACCAAAAGTATCACTTTCTTCTGTGACCTCAAGCTAGCACTTAGCTCTTTCCAGAGATATTTCACTGAAACCATCACAAAGAGAGGACAGCTCGACTGAGTTGATCAGTTATAAAAGAGATAAAAACCGCACCCCAAACCTGGATACAGATGATTTTGGCCCAGCAGTGCCTGGGAAGGGATCTGTTGTTGTCCTACACAACCCCCAAGTGCTCCGTTTGCTGTTGTTGTGTCTCCGCATTTGCATCTCCCTTGGGGTGATGGTGACCTCCATCCCTGCCCTTAGTGCCCAACACAGGCCAGCCAGCTGAGATTGCTTGTTTATTTGTATTATTGGTTTTTTATTGCCTAGTTTTTATTGATTAGTTTCATCAATCCACAAATACAAGCATCCAGAGTAGTTTCCTAAAACGCAGGACACAGGCACATTATATGCGAGAAATATTTTGAAAACATCACAATAAAAGGTGTGTTCCATGTGTGGCTTTCAGCAGGGAGAAAGCTGTATTGGTGGTCTGTTTCTTAAAGATAAGCTTGGGGCAGTAAATTTATTGTTAATGGTTTTATTGTCATTTTCTGGCATGGCACTTGGAGGCTATTAATTTAAAGAAATATGTTATTTTCATAAGATAGATCTATAAAAAAGAAAAGGTATCTTGGCTTCTGGCTCAGAGATGGAACAGTGGCTGTGGGCTGGGAAAAATCCTGGAGAAGAAGGTTTTCTTCCTACCACTTCTCTCAGAGTCAGAGAAGGCAAGATTTTGGAATTTTTCTGAGAATTAGTCATTGCTCAAAGGGCTGTAACTGAGTCCCGTGTTGGAGCTGCATCACCGATGGAGCTGCTGCTGAGTGGCACCGAAGAATGAGTTGAGAAAATCCAATAAAAGCTCAGAAGAACTATTCAGTTTAAGTTACTGAATATAAACATCTCTGCATTTTCACCTCTTGTGAAGAATTTGAAACGATTTGTTACTGGCGTATGTAACTGTAAAATTAAGGACTTCTCAGTGAATTACAATGAGTGGCTGTGTTTTACTAAACAGAGCTCTATTTCTGAGCAACCTGGGACAAGTTACTAGATCTGACTGCATGGGATCATTTGGATTAGACATTTGTGTTTTTCTTTGGCCGCTTCTCTAAGAATAGTCAGGTTCTTACTGTAGCACCAAGTGATATTATTTTTTGGTGCTTCTTTGGGGTGACATTAAGTATGAGGTTGTTATGGAGAAGGTAAGGTCAAAACCGTCTTCTGGGGTTGTGGATTTTGTTGCTCAGCTTGAGGGGTTTTTTAGGTTTTACCTGCTTTAACGTTTTCTCCAATCTAAGTGCTGCTCCAGGAGCTGCGTTTGGAAGCTTACAGGAGTGTTCAGCAGCTCTGCACCTCTGGCTGTTCAGAGAAGACGTTGCAATTAACAGTTGAGTTGATGAGTTAAAGAAGTGAGCCCAGCGTCAAAGAGAATTCTGCTCCAGGGCAGGATGAGGAGTTTTATAGCAAAGGAAATGCCTCTTTTATTTTTCACTAACATGAATGTACTTTTCCTTGGAGTGTCCTGAGGTACTCAACAAATGCTGGTCCCTCGGACCAGGGTTGGTTATGCCACCCTCAGTCACCTCAGCATAACCGGGCAGTCACTGAGGCAACTGTCTGCTGGGGTAAGCAGTGTTGTCTGAAGCATTAGAAGTTCCTCAGTGGGTCAGATCAAAGGGCCAGAAGCATCCTGGCCATTACCTTGAAGGGAATAAGCTGCTTTGCCTAAAGACGTGATCAGCAGCTCTGAAAAAACGTCTGAATTTCTGTCAATTTGCGTATGTTACAGTTGCTGTTTCTAACACACGTCATAAAATCCTCTTACATGTTGTGCCACCCTGGTGTCTGGCTTTGTCAGGAGAAAACAAAACGGGGACCGCCGCGTTTCCCAGAACTTGCACATTGCTCTTTCATGAAGCGGGAAGATCAAAAGGTGATAAAAGCATCTTCAAAGGGAATGGCCAATTTTAGCAGTGAGCACTTCG
Source organism: Buceros rhinoceros silvestris (assembly GCF_000710305.1). Taxonomy (NCBI): domain Eukaryota; kingdom Metazoa; phylum Chordata; class Aves; order Bucerotiformes; family Bucerotidae; genus Buceros; species Buceros rhinoceros. The sequence continues at coordinate 50,409 of NW_010387733.1, forward strand.
TGTGCGCCTCCAAACCACACATCAGCCCTTTCTTATCAAGACTGGAGCTACTGTGTGTGTGCATTAGCTGCAGACCAGATGTACTCGCGGTACTTCCCAGTGTGGAGCAGACTTAATTGAACAGCCCAGCTCAGGAGGAGTGCAATCGATTTTCTCTAGTCTGGAGGTACAGGGCAGTGGTGGGAGAAGTCATGTGATCCTTGCCTGAGGAAGGATTACTCAATCTGTATCAAACTGAGATGAAAAAACTGCAGTTAACCTGCATCGGATGCAGGTTCAGCATACAGATTTTGAAATCACCATCTATTCAATATTTTTAATGATGTCCATGACTGTATCTAGAAGAAAACTAAAGAAAAAACTTGACATTATTTACCAGTGATACTATACAGACTCTAGTTAGGCTTTCATACAAATGAATAATTCTTTTCCATGTAAGCAGGGCAGGTCCCACATGGCGATGAAGTCATTGGATCAAACACTTCATGCTGCGAGGTTACGTGGCAGTTTGCAAAGAGGGTTTCTTGCTCTTGCAAGTGGAATAAGTCATGGCAGAGGCTTAACAAGTCTACAGTTTTGTCTGATAAGGAAGTTATTGATGAGTGAGGAGAGGAAGAAGTGAATGAGTGAGGAGAGGCTAAAAGTGACTATAAGAAATCGGGCGATTAAAGTCATATATCTACATGAGAAAGAGGCAGAGTGATAGGATGGCTCGTCAAATGATGGAAAGCACAGAAATGAAACTGGAGAAAGAAGACGGAGTAAGATCCACATGACAGGGTTAGGAACATTTGAGAGAAAGAAGAGGAGGATTTGAAGAAATCTCAAGCTAACGTGTAAGGCATGTGGTGAGAAAACAGATCTTGGGTGGTCTGGAGGTAGGAGGTAAAGGAGCAATGGTGGAGCAGTGGATGTGGTTAACAGCGAGGTCCTTGGTGCCCATGGAAAACACCCCCGACATAGTGAGAAGGTCCTGCTGTCCCATGTTGCTCTGACTGCTTCTTGCTAAACCCATCAGTGCTCTCTAACCCTGCTGTTGGAGTTTGTTTTCCCCACCACCAAGCAACCTTCCTGCTCTGCTGCAGGCTCTCCAAATGGTCTGCAGGTTTGTTAAGCTCGGCACCAAAAGCTGGACTCAGTAGTTGCTGCTGGGATTTCCAGTTCCTGAGTGTGAGCAACCACGTCCCACACAGAGCTCCAGTAAGTTCAGAGACTCCTGATGAATCCCGCTTCATGCAAAGGGAGTGATTGTGTTCACCAGACCTTGAATTAGCTTCTCGTGACATTAAGATTGTCATCTTCAGTATTTCAGTAGAGGAGGAAACATGGTGCTCAGGCTCTTGCAGATTGATTTCCAACACTGAGCCTATGAACTAAATATTTTTCTGTCAGGACAAACCATTCAAAGCTGCTGTATTTTTTTAGAGGGGACTGAAAAAAAAATCCCTGCTGATAGTTTTTGTATCCCTTTACCTGGTCTTAAAATCATACTCTTTTTTTTTTTTTTCTTTTTTGGCAGTATCATAAAAACGATCTTTTCTTTGGCAGTAACTATGTATTGACGGCTGACGTGCATTCACTGCTGGATGTATTTGAGAAAGGTACAGTTTTACTAGAAGCGAGGAAAGCGCGTGCAGCAAGCGCGGTGGGAGCTCGTGCAGGAAAGGATGGCAGCTCTCTCTCAGAACTACAAAAATGTTAACTTCCTGCTTTTTTTCTGAACTATTATTTCTGCAAACAAAGCCAACTATTGCTTTGCAGAAAGGCAATATTCAATGTCTTGAAAACATCCCTTAGTGTTTTAGGACTGACCATAAATGAGGCATTTTTGCAGCCATTTGTGGAATGTTCTGGTTGCCTGGGATGAATACGAGCCGCAGGTCTCCAGGGAGGCTTTTCTGCGACCGTGGCTGCTCCAGGGGTTCTGCAGAAATCGGTGGGGCTGTGGGGAGCAGCCTCTCTGCAGCTCTTCTGCTGTACGGCAGTTTGCTTTGAATCCTTTGCTGAACGTGCTCTGGTGTGTTAATACTCCAACTATTAAACCATTAAATTCTACCAGTGAGTTAATTACATTAGAGGTTACTTTTCAAACCTGCCAGTGATCCTCTCCTGAGGACTCTCCTGGGGAGCCGCATTTCAAAGGTGCCGTTCCTCAGCATCCCCACAAGAGAGTTCTTCGACTAAACTGAGAGCAAAGAGGATTGAATGTTTTCAGCACTTCTTTAAATTGATGTCTCTGAGAGCAGCTCTGGTGCCAGGTACTCGAGAAAAAAAAAAAGCAGAGATGCTGGAGATGAAATCTGAATAACCAATTTTAGCTGATGTTCAGGTTTCGACTTTGCGGAACCCTTAAGCATACATTGCTTCTCGCCAGCATGAACATGATTTTCTCATGTGGCTGGCAGTGGTGAGAGCTGTGTCAGCACGGCGGCAGTGCTGTTCTTCGGAAGTTATGGATTCAGAGGGGTAGAAGAATAACCAAGAGGCAGGTTCCCACCCATTACTTCTTTACACAGCTCAGCTTCATCCCCTCTGCCTCCATGAGCTTGCACATATCTTGCCAGGGGACAGACATGCATCACACAGATACTGTTCGCAAGGGATGTATTAGAGATTTGGGTAGCAGTAGGGTTGGGTGACAAAACAGCTTCTGATTCTGGGTCTTCCCTAAACTCAGTCTGGATTGAACTACTAAAAAAAAAAAAAAAATCTAGCTTTTGTTGTTGGTTTTTTTTTTTTTTCTTCCAAAGAAGGTAGCGAGTGATAGTGAAGCTCTTCTGGCTGAACAGAAATATGAGAACTACCCAGTCTAATTCCAGAGAATTAATAAACCACTTCGTTTCTTGTATTAGCCGTAGTTTGCCCATGCAGGTAACGCGTGCCATCAACACTGAGTTTAAGGAGATTTTAGAAGGATTAAATATTTATATGGGTAATAGGAGTCTTTAGGTATTCATTAAGCAGGATGAATATACTGAAGGTTAGATATCAGGAAAAATTTCTTTATTGAGAGAGTTGTGAAGCACTGGAACAGGCTGCCCAGGGTGGTGGTGGAGTCCCCATCCCTGGAGGGGTTTAACAGCCGCGTGGATGTGGTGCTGAGGAACATGGTTTAGGGACCCTGGCAGTGCAGGGGGAACAGTTGATCATCTTAAAGGTCTCTTCCAACCAGCTGATACTGTGTGTGACCCAGAATGCTTTTTTTTTTCAGGGTGGAAACATACCACTGAAGGCTGAAATCAGGAAGAGTTTTTCTGTGATTTGTGGAATGTTTGTCCACGGTGAGGTTTTGTTACACAGAACCAGCAGAGGTGGGAGACGGTCACATTGCTCCAGGCAGGAGTAGTTTGTCATCAGGAATGTGTTTATTGCTTGTTCTGTTCTTATGAAATAAGGAGTTGGTTTTATTGGTGCATAAGAGACTCCTGTAAGGAAAAGGGAAAATTACCTTTGGGAAGCCTGAGAGCAAAACTCAGCCATCTCCAGTTGTCATAAAACCTGAGCGAAGCGTTTGTGTAGGGCCTGGAAAGGACTCTGGTGTAGATGTGATAATCCATGGAGCACTGACTGAAAAAGACAATAAGCATCAAATATCCCAATGTATTTGAATTAGCAGGTAAGCCTTTTTACCTAATTGATTAATTATGAAGTTGCAGGCTGCATTGGGCAAATTCATTATGAAGAAGGAAAGACAGAGGAAAGTGAAATACTGTCGTCGTTGTAGCAATGTTAATTGTTCTCCATCTGCCTGTGGAAAAGAAAGCGAAATGGGAGAGATCACATCTCCTGGAACAAAACCCGAGAGCTCAAAATGTTGGTTCTTAATATGAGAAACAATCATCAAAATTTTGGAGGTTCCCTGCAGTTCAGGAAACATGCCACTGCTAATGAGGAATAAAAAGAGATTTGAAGCAAGTCGAAACAGTAAAGCCACAACTCCTGAGGATTTCAGCAGGTGGGGGGAATTTCCCCACAGGGGGAGGGTGTTAGCCCAGCTCCGTGATGGCCACTAACCCCTCGAGCTCCTCCTGAGAGGGCTCTGGAGACCGCGAGAAGCTCTGCAGAGCTCTCTCACCACGGCCAGCCTCCCTCGGGCTCCCGGGTTGGCAGGGAGATGTTTTTCCCTTGGATCTATGAAAGATAATATTCAGAATGGGAGCAAAAAACTTCAGCTGGTAGCTGGCTTAGACACCAGTACAATTCACATTCATGCTTAATTAAAAAATGAAAGTACAAAAGTCCTTTTTATCTCACTAAGGGATGCAGTTCAGAAGCTCATTGCGATAACTCAGCGTTAGCTTTGTTAACTTTTTCACCAAAATGTTGACCAAAATGTAAAAACAACAAAAAAGAAGAGATTCACTGCCTGTATAATGCCTTAATCAGCCTCATTAAAGAGATTATCCTGTTTCTTCCTAATTGCTTCCATTCATTTAAATGATGTGTCTTTAGAGACGGAAATTGTATTTGATCTCAGAACAGAGGGGCAAAACCCTGACTGGAATGACACTGTGTTTAATCTTCTCTTTTATCATGATGGCGTTATGAGTAGGTGGAGTTTGGGGGTGGATACAGCCTGTGGTAAAAAGTAGATCACAACTTGTTCACCATCTTTTTGGTTCCCAAGCTACGAGAACATGCCTTTTAAAAATGCAGAGCAGCTTGGCACGGTGCTCAGCCGTGCCCCTCCGGCCATGTGTGAATGCGGCTCCCATCGCGGGTGATCTGGGGATGCTCCTGCTTTTATACTGTCCTGAGGGCTAAATTCGCAAAAAGGGATTTCTGATTTGGACTTTACAATGTGGACTTAATTTGCAAAGGTTTTTGCCTAGAGCTCACAGGGACCTAAAGGCAGTCGTTATTTACCCTTGGGAATGTGATTTTCACGTGGGAATCCAGGGGTACAGCTGGTGCTGGAGCCTCGTTGCCTTTCAGGTCTGTGTCCTGATTTCCTGTGGCTGTTCAGAAGCACTAGCGAGCCATACTCATCCCCTTGAAAAATCCTCAGTGCAAAATAAATCTTCTGATTACGGAGATTTCCAAGAACAGGCCTTTAGAGGTTTTCCTTTTTCTCTCCACCAGATCTTTGACATCACTCCTGCTCTTACTCTTCAGAGTAATTTGCTTTTTTTTAAAATGCTGAGCACTCTCTGACAGTGAATATCCTGGATCCCTTTCGATGCTGGTGGTACCATGTTGGAGGAGAAAGGCCATGGGAAGTTTTCCTGGGACCTGTGGGTGCCTGCAGGCATGGGTGTGTAACACAGAGCCTTTCTCTCCCGCAGAATTAAAGGAGAAAATTTAGAATTTTTAAATAAGTTTATGGATTTTTACTGGCTAATTGTTACATCTGTATACCTAGCAGAGAGTTTCCTAGTAAAAAGTCTTCAGTCTGGGTTCCAGGTTTCCGTGTTGCTGTGTTCACATAGGTCAGATATGGTCTTTCCCAAGTAACGTAGCAAGGGAACATAAACAGCACCCAAAAAGATTGTATTTGGGGTTCTGAAGTATATACTACAGGAACCTGAAGTCCTGTAGTGTTTCTTCCTGGTGTAGGACCCAGGGTTCGCCCCTTCACCTGGGTGCTGCCATGGGGTACTTTGACCTAAATGTCTTAATTCAGGAATTGAATTATTAGTTACATAAACTAATACAGACAGGTTGCTGTTAAAAACCAAAGTTCTGCGTTGTCACACTCATGATCTCCAGAAGAATGTCGGTGGGGATTATTTCCCACCTTACCGTACTTTATCCTTCCAGTTTCTGCAGCTACAGAGAGGGGGTTTTTTGAAAGAGAGAGAGAGGAGGAAGTGTGAAAACCCTCCAGGACGCTCATGACACCAGCCCTGGTGGCCGTGGTTTCAATTCTCTTTGGGCCAGAGATGCAGCATGATGCATGTTGGTTAAAGGCAAGGAGTTGCCACATAAATAGACGTGCAGTGTAACTCACAGTGCTCACTGCGCTCAGATTGCTGTAAAATGCTCACATAAACAACAGAAGGCAGGCAGCTTAACTCTGGTTTCAATCAGAGCAGAAGTTCCATTAAAAGCAGAATTATTCTGAATGCTGAAACTGCATTAGGTTTCTGAGCGGTGCTGCTGTGTTTGAGATGTTCAGCCCAAGTGGTTTGTTTGGGGCACGTGTGCGCATATGCAAGTTTGGGGCCTTTTTTAATACGGTTTTGCTCACGATTACAGCAAATAACACAGTTCAAAAGTGACTGGAAAGGCCGGCCTGCAATTTCTCCCCGCAGTGGCTGACCAGGGGTTTTCCATTTCATACATCATTTAGAACTTGCTGCAGTGATTCTACAAAGCCAGTACACATCTTCCAGACAGAACGAGGAGCAGAAGCAAATACATTTATTTTTTTTAAGAGCGCTGTTGTCATTATCATGCCTGTTTGGCAGCAGTTCTATATTACTGTATCTCTCCAAATTGCCCAGAGCACTGTTTGGCACCTGCACATAGAATCTGGCTAATTTAATTTCTGAAGTCAGCTTTGTAATTGCATCTTTTTCCCATCGTGGGTGTGTGTGTACCTGCCAATCTGTCCTGAAGGGCTGGGGCAGGCTGGCAGGTCTGGCCGTCCAAAGCCACTTGTCTCCCACCCCATACGCGCACAGCACACCCCCTTCTTCCTAACGGGTCTTCCCTCCCCTCCTGTTTTGGCTCCACCATCTCCTCCCCTTCCTTGGAGGGAAGCAGGTTCCTGCCTTTTCCCCCTTTTTGCACAGGATGATGCGACCTAGTGGAGTCATTAACGATTGTTTCCTTAGCTGGGGGTTTGGTTTAGGCCATTTCAATCGCTAAGAAGGTTCAATCCATTTTAACCTTTGATTTGCAAAATGAGTGCTGATGTTTTAAAACAAGAGTTGTCTCTTAAGATCTTCTCTTGACAGTGGCAAGCGAATCATAGAGTCATTTAGATTGGAAAAAATCTTTAAGATCTTAGTGCCTCAGAACTGCTTTTGCTCAGTAGAACCTGGAATTTCTTTTAATATGTAAAAATTTCAATGATTTTAAAATTTAAAGTATTCCATCCCATTTGCTGTTGCAGCCCCATGCTCCTCCTTTTCCCTCAATTCATGGTTGGGTTTTTTTCCTTCTCCTGGGAGTGCCTTTGGTTCCCTCTTTCTTGTTATTGGGGAGATCAGAGCCTGTCAGTTCTCAGATGAAACAACAGTATTATTACTAACATCAACTCTGGCTCCATTCCACACATCTAGGGACCTGTACTGTCAGATTTTACAGGTTTTAATAAGTTCGCCAGTTTCCAGCATTCCCTTCATCAGGTTTAATTGAACTTTAACTTCAGTCATTTAAGACTTAATCATTACTTTCAGGGCACGTTAGAGTGGGTAGTAATTATATCTATACAGTGTAATGTAAGAATCCTGATGGGTTTTTAAGACACTTTCCCAGTTTCTCCAGTTTAATTAAATAATTGCTTTAAAACCATTTACGAGGCTATTATTTTCGAACGCTGATTTAGTATTTTGACCCTTTTTCATGCAAGCAAGAAATTATTTGGAAGGCAAACATTCACAGATAAGCAAGGAAGTGAAGCTGGTTGAGTCATTGCTCAGAAATGGAGCAGAAATTAAAAGAATCGTGAGCTGACTGCGGTGAAATTGCGCGATTGCCTTTCTTCTGCATGGCTGAGAACTGCAGTAAAACTGGGAATACAGCAAAGATTAATGGGTTTGCAATGCTAGTTTTCTCGCAGAAGTGGATGAGTCCTTGGGCAGACAGACTCGTGTTTTCATCTGAGGAGATCTTTACTGAAAAGCTATCTACAGAAAGCACAGAAATTCATAAAGCTGTAACAGAGCCAATATTGTAAGAGAACCAAGTCTGGCGTGAGTCCAGCTGCGGCTGTGGCACGTACAGAAGTACCAAAACTGCTTCAGCCACCCTGGTTTATCTTGATGCTTGGTAGGTTGGGCTCTTGCTCTGCATTATCTTGAACCCATCCTGGCATGGGTTTGCCACCAGCAAACTTCCACTAGCTCCATCCAGGAACATTTTGGGGTCCTGTTTTCTACTAAACACTTAGAAGCCTTCTGGGATGTGGCAATGTCTGTCCTGTGGGACTGGGCTGCGCGCTGTCCCGCCGTGTCCTGGCCTTACCTTAACTGCAGAGGTAGGGATGGGTATATGGGGACATACACCACATTAGTTCCTAGTACTTGACTGTGGTTTTTTTCCTATTTTTCTGCCTTCACATGATTGTTCAAGCTCACTTGAAGGCCAAATGATTTGCAGAAGAACCAAAGTAAAACCAGATAGAAACCAGTAAAGAAATCCATCCCCGGAGTTTGGTGCATTAAGGTGCAGGGTCTCAGACGTCTCACTGCGGATTTGGGTGGGGTTTGGAACAGAGAGAATAAATCAGAAGATTGCAACATTTCGGTGTTTCCATGAGCTTTCAACCCTGACGGTGCTTAATAGACTGTGTTAAAACTGGGATGATGATGATGGTGTTGTAGACTGTGTTATTTATTCACAGGCTCACAATCCCAAACTTATTTATTCAGTTCACAGGCCATTAATTCATGATCATTCCAAGAATATAACCAGAATTAGCACTGAAGTGAATTTTGCAGCTTGTGTTAGAAAACACACTCATTGCCATCGTTCAGTGGAAGGTTTCTCATTGAACAAATACATTTCCACTGGTAATTAAGTGTTAAATGCAGAATTTTAAGAATAGATCCACACTGGCTCTAGTGCTAGAATAAGGATTTAAAATAATACATTTTCAGCAAAATCCTATACGTCTATTTAATATCAAATCAGAGTATAGAAGTAGTAGAAGCACTTAAAGTTGTGATAATGTTTGTTGTGTTGTCAAAACTTGGGCAGTTTTGAACCGAACTTTACTCATAAATGTTGGCGAGGGGATATGTGAGTGACAGATAGTGCAAAAATGTGCATTTGGTTTTAAATATACTATCTTTTTTTTTTCCTTTAATAGGAAAGCAAAACAGAACAGTCTGCATGTTAAGATTCATATCCCCTTTTTGTATCTCAGGGACCAATGAATCCCTCAAAATTGGGAGAAAACCAATGAAGTTATTTCTCCTGATTTGAAAAAGCTAATCTGGAGAAAATTCAATGAATAGAAAACTTTTTCAAAGCTTTCTTAAAAAAAATTTTTTTTTCCACATTTTTGTTTGGGAGGCTGTATGATACTCATATTATTCATCTGAGAAATGCAGATGCTGAAGTGTTTGGATCCACTGGATTTTAAGAAACCTCTCAGAATTGAGGAGAAGACTGAATAAAGGATGTGTAGAATATTAACGGGTTACATCATCTTTCCATTTCTTTAAAAACAAGGGCCTGTTTTATTTCCTAATCTGTTGTTCTACCCATTACATACAATTGCCTTATGCTTGTTCGTTTTGGTTCCTGGAATCTTATTGAGTGTCAGAATGATTTTAGGCTTTTTAGCTTCGTTGGGTCTGAAAATCATTGCACAATACCTGTGTTTTAGGAGGAATTATGGAGCAGGCCCTCTTGCTGGCGTGGATGACATACTTAAGGAAATGAAAGAAAATAAAGTATTTATTTCTGGTTTTAATCTATACAAATTTATCATGATGTTACCTTTGGGAAACCGGTGTTTTGTCAACCTCGGTGACGAAACAGCCAAGAGGTAAGAAATTACTCCTTGTTTTGCATGGAATAGATTCACTTCGTCTCTTAACTGCTCTCTTCAAAATTCTGTATTTAATCCCGGCTTTTGCAGCTTTTCTTAAAGATATGAACTGCGATGACTGCTGAATTTTGAAGCTGTGTCTACCTTTGTGTCCAGCTGAATGTCTAGCAAATAGCAGAGAGCAGTATTTTCCCTAAATCATCCTTATTTTACTTAAAGTATGTGATAAATAGACTAAGAACCACAACTCGTTATCTGTTTTCCATGGGTAACTACCTCATCACTGGAAAAGTCCAAGGATCTTTTGCACCACATCTCAAAAAGCAGAATGGAGCCGTGAGTTTCTTGTGACCAATGACAGCATTTGCTATTCACCATATTAAAAATGAGCGGCCCCCAAAATTTTAGGATTAGCATCCGTAAGGTGATGGAACTGTTGAAGAATGGATGTTAGGAAAGCTGCAGGGCTGGAAAGCAGCGTGATACCAAACTTGGTATCGTGATTGAATGGACGATCCCTGGAGTATTTAAATAGGCATTTTGAGCAAGGAGAACCAGAAGAAAGAAATTATGTGGCTTTTCCGGTAGTGTTCATGTGCAGCGGGTCGGCATTGGCACTGGCATGGAAACCAGATATGCTGTAAAAGAAACCAGGCTGCATCGGGCACTTACCGCCCGTTCGTCCAGGGGCTGCTCGAGATGTGATTTACACGTCCTGCTCTCTGCAGTGATTCCTTAGGGGGAAGGTTATAATCACGAAGAACCCACAATTCATGTTCATTGAAAAGAAAATTCATCAAGTAAAATCTTGATTGCTTAAGTGAGTAACAGCTTTCCTTAATACCCGAAACAATGAAGAATAGGAGGTTTGAACAGCTTTACTGTTTTAAATTAATAACTCCACATCTGCTTAAAAAGATAACACTGTCCTGAATAAAGCATGACTTTCTCGCTTTGCGTAATGACTCTCTTTCAGATGATATTACAGGGACCCATAGAATATGAGATGAACCCTAATTAATAATCTTTCAATTACAATATATTTCACTGTCATATTCTTCTAATATTCATGAATTAGTGAGGACCCAGTTATAAATCTAACGACTTGGAAACTAAAAGAATATGAGAGTACAGCTCCATCTCCTTCTGGAGAAGACAACTCTGTAATTCCCACCTTCCATGCATTATTCAAACCTTTGCTTTTAGAAGTACAGTCAGTGATCCAAATTCTACCATCACTTATATGTAGAAAATACACAACTATTAAAATTTCATTGAGAGTTCATTTCAGTTTTGTTCCACTTTCTTGATGGGAAGCTCAGCTTTGTGTGAATTCCATTCTGGGCCAGCATACAGCTTGTGTTGGCTATTTCTGCTGCGATGACTGTGTGTTAGAGCAGTTTTAGTGATGGTGGAGGGAAGCTCTTTGAGAACCAGAGCTTAGGTTCTGCTGTTGCCATCGGCAGGAGCAGGGGCACCACACCAGACTGTGGTGTTTGCCATCTGATTACGCTCTTATTTGTTGAAATTGAAAAGAGAATCATAAAAGCGCTAGAATTAATTTTTACCCAGCACGTTGGAAGGGATCAGTGCCACACGCTCTCCCCTTTGAAGTGTAATCCTGCTAATTTGGCACTTTTTTTGTGCATGTGTGTAACCTGTTGACCACCACTCACGGTGCTTTACCCGTATCTCTTTGACCCTGTTCTGAGCAGTTTGCAGCTGATTACGGTGGAACCCAGAACTGGCCATGCTTGACCCTGAAGTAAGAGATGGATTGCTGGTTTTGAGACAGAGAAGAAAGCTTTGCTTTAGACTGTGGGCAGGACAAAATAATAATAATAAAAAGATCTGTCCTTGGAACATTGTAATGGTGACTTAGCAAGACATAAATTTGATTTTTTCTGGTTTTTTTTCATTTCTACACAAGGCCAGTTGCATCTAGTCAATGTAGCTGGCTCCACATAGCCCGTGTTCAGAAGACTCACCATGTGGGGTGGCCTTTGAAGGCTGATGCTGCCGGCATTGCCAGCCCTGTGTGGGTGCGATCTGTCTTTTGGGATAAAAGGGTAACAGCCCACAGCTCACCCATAAATATGTTTTCAGCTTTGTGCATTTGAGATGAAAACCACATTTAATAGAGGCTGGCAAGGCAAACAGCAGTATATACTGTTCTCGTAATTAGAAACCAGCTTGCCTTTGCTGTGGTGGTTGAGATATAAGATGGGACAGGGCAGTCGTAAGAAGGAATAACTTCTGAAAATCAGCTGCATTGTCAGTAAAAAAAATAATCATTTTTAACAATAAATAAATCAAAAATCTTGACAGCTCCTGTAGTTTAGAAATAACAGCTGACAAAGGAAATAAAACCTTGGTAGTAACATACAAGTGTGATAGAAACCACTTCTCAGTTGACCTAATCTAAAAGTCATTAACTAGCAATGTGCTGACAACACAGCAAAACAAAACCTCAAAGGGACTTTTATTAGTTTTCCTACTGAGCTTCAAGCAACGTGAGTCAGTTTAGGAATTCAATGCAACATTTATATAGCATATCCTTAATGATTTCACATCGCCTTGTTGGGGTGGGTTTTGTTGACTAGTTCACGAAATGTAAAAGTCACTGTTCATTTCAAACATTAAGTGCCAATTACTTTCATAATGAAAATTGATTCCCCTTGTAATTTAAGATCAAACCAATCACCATGCTTCTGAGGTAACATTAGTAATAGATATTAACATTATTAATAGATACTATAGTCTAAATTATTTCCTTGCTTCCAAATTTGCTTAAATAGCCTATTCCTAGAACTACCACCTGCAAAAAAACCCTACCAGCTGACAAAACCTGCTTTCTCAAGAGAGGCTGCCAGGCCCCATGATGAAATCAGCACCATCTACCATTGCCTGGATGGGCAAGCAGCAGGTGATACCTGCTCTGGGGCGACAGTGACGCCCTTCGATGGAGCTGGAGTGATGCCACGAAGTGGAAGGTGACTCATTATCTAGATAGATAGAGAGGTAGATAGATAACCTTTGTCTATGTCTATGTATGAGGAGGACAATGAATAGTAGAAACCACTGCTATTTATTTATACTGTTTTGGGCTTGGAGTGTGAGTGATGCTGCATCATCCCTTATGATACAAACAACCCAGGCACTTCCCTTCCCTCTGGCCACTTTGTAATAACACTAGCTGCGCATTACCTAGGATAAATCATATTTTTTTTTATCAAGATGGGAATATTTTTCAGCAAAGGAAACACTGAACTACTCAAATAAATTTTTTTTTGTAGTTGTGTTTTTAATAAAAGTGTCTCTAACACTTTTGTGTGATTAAAGTACACTTGTACTTGAGGACTTAAGGGCTCAGACCTTCAACATCCGGCATGTTGCATCTTTCAGAAGTCAGCAATGATGGGGTTTGAGTAAAATTCTCGTATCATTTATTTCGATTTCAAGTGTTCCTGTTATTAAAGGACACAATCATTAAATCTGGCACTTCCCCTCCCCCTTCCAAAGAAAGCCAACATTAAATTTAGCAGGATTTAAGTCCAAGATGTGACTAGAGAGTAATAGATGATCTTACCTAGGCTTCCTTTCCCACAAAAGACTGGACCAGATGGTATCTCAAGGACTCTTCAGTAACTCTGTGAAGATCACAGTGTGTCCAGAAGTTTCTGGTACATGAGTTGTTCTCTCAGAGCTGTTCTTAAAAGGCTCTCTGACCAAAAAACCCAGCCAACACCACCACCCCCCCCATGAGTGTTCAGCTAAACCAAGTGCTCAGTTGGTTTTAAAAACACGTCTGGCTGCGGCAGTGCCTGCCACCATTTTCCAGAGAGGAAGCCACCCCACTAAACTCAGCAGTCAGTGCACCCAAATCCCGCGGGTAACGGTCCAGCAGAAGACCAGTGATGCTGGGAGACCGCGCCAAGGGATGGTGTGGGAGAAGGGGCTGAGGCCATGCTGCCCGACAAAAAGTTCCCTCTGCTTTTTGCGATGTTTTTCCCTTACTGCTCATGAAGCTTTAAAAAGGAGGAAAATATCTGATACAGCTTTTTCTTCTGTGGCCAGGTCCATTTTCTGTGCTGCTTGACCTCATAGGATGGTTCCCAGGAGAGTCTTCTCGAACTTGAGGGAGTCCAGGACTTGTCAGATTGCCCCGTTTGAGTTCTCAGCGCTTGGCCGACAGGTGAGAGCTCTGGGGTGCTGCTGCTGCGCTCCCAGGTGAGAGGGACACCGCAGGCTCTGCAGAGCCCTTGAATTCCAAATGTGTTTCCTCCTCAGTTTGGAGAAACCCAAATTCCCTGATTTTTATTTTTTCTTTCGGAAAAGCTTGTTTTCCCAGCTCAGAGGGATGAGCCAAAAAATAGCTTTCCCAGAGAAATGAGCCCAATTCTCTCTCTTTTGTACTCCTAAAGTGATTTCTTCTACTGTCATAATTTGTGCTGGAATGAACATATTTTCCTCCTTAGTTAGTATTTGTAATTATTGTCATAGAATATGGTTAAGATGATTACGCCAGGCAATATAAAGCAGTTAGTAATAATAATAAAAAAATTCGCTCATTTAAATGCAATAAAATTTTTACGCCAGGCAATATAAAGCAGTTAGTAATAATAATAAAAAAATTCGCTTATGTAAATGCAATAAAATTTTTATAATTTAAAAAAATGTTTTAAATATATGTTTACAACTATACTTTTTTTTATTGATAGATAAAAATGAGTTTTAAAATACTATGGTTATTCCAGCTGTCCTCCTTCTGACAAAAAAAGAAGAAACACAGATATTCATTTAACTCTTTTCATGGCCAGGTTTACTAACTTTTACTTTACTAAAAGCTCAACCGTCTTTGAGCTTTTATCGACAACACGTTAATTTGGAGTTAGCTGTTTAACTGGTCTAATGCCCGACCTCCAGTAGACTGTAAATTAAACCTCGGAATCCACTGGCTCCCTGTGACATAGGTACCGGTGTTTGGTAATTGCAGTACAAATTGCTCTCCAAGGAGATCATGTTAAGCTCTTGATTTCATCCGTGACACTCCTGAAGAGGTGAAGTACTTTATACTTATCATTAAACCCAGCGATCTATACAAATCACTGCCCCATGGGGCACTCACCCCGTTACTCGAGACAGATAACTGGCGCATCCCAGATGAGCTCCAGCTTGCGTCTGGGTGACAGATAAGAAATTTCGTTGGACGGGTTTCTGCTGTGATAGACAGCAGTAATATCTCCAGCAGCAGGAGGACTCTGCCTCTTCCATCTCTGTAAGTTAACGCCTGTGGAGTCAACAGATTTTATGCGAAAGGAGGTTTATGGAGCGTCTCAGGAAATACTCTGCCGCGAGTGCTCCCGTACGGAGTTAACATCTCGGTGCAGGCAGAAAGCCACCGCAGATTAGCTGATACTCTGACACTGACCCAGAAATGTAGATGTGACCTGGAATTGTCTGGCCGATCTTTTAGGGAGGAAGCTGATTAATTCAAAATCAGAGTTCTAGGGAGAGTTCTGTGTTGGTAAAATTGTCCACCTGTATATGGCAGGGGAGGGGAGGGAGGGAGGGAGGGGAGGGCAGCTCCAGTAGCTCCCCAGGTAAAGCTGCTCTTCAGCATCATTCATCTGGAAAGTTAAGACTAAAAATTGTTCTGATTGGCTCAGACTTACTTTTCTCACCTCTTCTTCGAGTGGGAAATGGTGAAATAAAGTCAATAAGCATCATGGGAAACTGTAATCCACCTCTATTCTCATGGGGTACTTTTCATCTTTAACACCCCCAGCTGCACTCTGCACACAGAGGAGCCAAAGCCAGAGACATCCCTTCCTGCTGCTTTCCTCATCATGGGTGTTCACCTGAATGTGGAAGAAATGTTGGGCTCTTGGGGTAATTTTGAGGAGCAGTGGCAATCTTTCCCATGGCATGTAGATAACTCCTATGAGTTCAGTGGGTGTTGGTATTTTCACCCAAAGAAATTAGGAAAATGTCATGAAAACTTCTTTACCCATGGGCCCGTACATTAATGTCTAAACATCGAAATGGTGCAGGTAGGGAATATAACTTCAGGACTGAAGGGTCAAAACTTTAAATTCAAGACCTTTTAATTAATGAAGGTACTAATCAGGCATATCATTGCTGCATTTGAATTTAAAGCAATTTAAGACATTGTGTTCTCATGGGGAAACACATCCCTTCCAGAGGACAAACCTTTAGGAGCTGTCAAAAACGACCTGATGTCAACTTTTGAGCTACATTAGGATGTTTGTTTTATCTCCTCCAGGGAGGGGAAATTATATCTCATTTTGTCTTGCAAAAAAGTATTCTGTGCCCATATCATCAGGAGAGGCCTTAGAAAAGTGAGAGATCAAGAAATGAGGATTCCAGCCCTCCTGGTCAGTGTTCAGTTTTTAGGGCTGCTCAGCATGAAGGTCCCTGTGCACCAGGGATGCAGGCAGAACAGTTCAGAAAAATACCTCTTTACATCAGAGTTCACAGGTACCTAAGAAAGCTTCTGCACAGCCGTGATGTTTCCTCCTATGGTCAAATCTTAAGGTTGTTAAAGAAGGTAGTTACTGTGCACTATTACTTTTTATAAAGTATAGTTTTTTGAACATTTGGCACTTAATCTTTTATGTTGTCATCAGGAGTGTGGTCGTTCCTATATAATGAGGTAGAGCAAAGTAGCAGAAACTGTCTCTGTTAATAATAATGGTGTTTGTCCTGTCCCCCTCTGTGTGTAAAACCAGTGCACGGTTAAATGCAATATAGGCAGGAAGCGGAGCTGGCTTTGCAGTTAATCTAGTCATAAATAACATGCCCCTTCCTTTAGAAAACACAAGCAGCCATGAGTAAAATGTTTTGGTTTTTCTATGACAGGTGTAAGAGGGGACTCGAAAACGTACGTGGAAATGAGTCTGGGGACAACGCACCAGTGCTGATGAGAAAGACCGTTACGGCGAAATAGCAGTGCACTGAGTGTGCGGGGTGGAGACGAGTCGGAATCAGCCACTCCAGCTCGTGGAGATATCGGGGAATAAATTCAGGTCAGTACTATCTGATTTACTGCTGAAATACCTCGCTGCACTCTAGAGCACCTAAAAGTCCTTTCATAAGGGTGCAACAACTGATTGAGAAATGTTATTATAAGATAGACTCTTTCCACGCACACACACACCCCCCCCCCCCCCCCACATGGGTCAGAAATATTCCTGATAAATGTTCTGTTTCCTTCCCTACCCTCCCTCCCTCCCTGTCCCCCCCCCCCCCCCCCCCCCCCCCCCACTAAGGGGTAAATTCCTCTCAAACGCTTTGCATACCCAGAAATGCTGGTTATACTCAGGAGCTTTGAAAAGGATGGAAATTAGGAAAGGATGAAATGAGGGAAGGGTGACCAAAGAGCAGACAGGCTGCCAGTGCTCCAGGGCAGGTGGGGACAGAGACTCAGGGACAGGGAGCTTGGGCAAAAAACCCTTAAATAAAGTAAAATTAGATCAAGTAGGAGAATAAGGAAAGAGATCCAGCATGTGGTTGATTTGGTATTTATACTATTTTCAAGATATTTCCTATCTTTCCAAACCCACCCTCTAACATTATTCTTCTGCTGGAAGAAAGAAAAGGCATCAGAGAGATATCTGTTGGGGAGAGGAGAGGACTTGCACGAAGAGCATGGGAAACTCAACACTCCCCTCTCCAGCTTCCTTAAACAAGAGTAGAGAAAGCCACGCATCTGCTGAAACGACGGTCCTAACTTCTGTCTCACAGCAGAGATAAAAGAACAGAGTTTTATCTAAGTCAGGGAGGTTCTCTGCAGCAGTATTTTAACTGCCCCCACTTTGCTCATCTCCCACGAGCTGTGGGGTTTGACTGGGCTGGTGGCAATAGAGAGCTCCAGACGCTATGGTGAACACACAAAAAAGTATGATACAATTTCCCTATATAAATAACATTATAGTAACAAATTACTCACATTCTATGCTAAAGTCTAAAGTCTTTTTACGAATTCGAAAGATATGAAAGTATATAATATGTCTCTCTGAAGACATTTTAGAATATTTATGAAAACAATTCATAAAATTAAATCCCATTAGTTCTAGATTAGCACTTGACATTTGTCAGACTAATAACTTTCCTTAGCTGGAGGGGACACCCTGACTTTCAATAATGCTTAATGGGTTTTCTCCCTGATCGCTGTTTGGCAGCGTTATTCGTGTTCTTACTTACACAAATGGCACTGCTCTGATACAAATCCTGATCTGACAGGATTGCATTTCTATCTGGGATGCCCTTTTCGGCCAGGTACAGGTGGCATTTCCGGCTAAACCACTTCTCACGTTTTGTTTAATATGTGCTTAACAATTGGCTTAAACGTGGCAATTCACACCCATTAATAACAGCTAAATCACGGGGGTTTATGTCGGTTTATGTGGTTACCTGCATATGTGGAGGGATGCTTTTACTGCAATACAGCGTCCCCTGAGCCTCTGCAAGAAAATGAGTTGGGGGTCTTATTAAACAAGGAGGTATGTGGTGAGTTTAGATGCTGTCAGCTGGGGCAGCGGCTGCAGGAGATGGAGCTGTGTGCTTCACCTGCACGTTCACGTGCTTCCACGTCCTGGCTCTGCAAGACATCATGAGGAGCATCTGCAGTGGAACATAGAGAGGATGAAATAAGTAGGATAATCCAGAGCACTGTTGAACAGTGGAAGGCTAATGGAGCACATTGCACTCTGGACAGCGCGTGTTAATGAGAGTTTAGTGGAGAAGCAGTTTGGCTTCAAGTGCAAACGCTACTTAATGCGATGATCTGGTGAGAAACCACACAGGAGCTCCCCTTAGGTGCACTGTTAATTTCCCTCATTGCTGTGGCAGTTATCGTTATTGCATCGTGCACATTTTATTCCAAGTACTGACACCGGCAGGGAGCACTTCTCGAGGTGGAGTCCTGTGACTCCATGGGATCTCCATCTGTGGCCCAAACAGCCTGGGGAGTGCAGCGGAGTGGGAATGGGGTTGGAGTTAATGTGCCCGTGGACAAACCAAAGGGCAATTTGAGCTAAATATCGCCCTCTCTGTGCTTGAGACATCCCATTGTCACGGCAAGGAACTGGGGAGCAATGTCTGGCATGAAGATTTTGAAGAATTTTATAAACATGTTTATTCTTTGGTTATTCACTTCTGCATCTTCTAATGTTTTCTTGCATATTCTTCATGTGGAAGAGGCATGTTCTTTGGTTCCAGTGCTGTACAAAATCAGCCATATCTCAGGAAAAAACATCTAGGGGTCATTGCAGCTAGACTGATAAATATTGTATGACTGCTGAATGCTCAGTGGCTGCAATTAAAGCTAATGGGAAGCTTGCAATTAGTAACATGGAGAGGGGAATGATAAAAAGCAAAGCTGCTCTAATTATTCATTGCAGACATTTAGACCTTGATTATCCAGAGACCCTCATGTTTGATAAGTGTGTCCTAACTACCTGATTTGGGTTCGGCTATCATCTTTATTTTTAAAAATGCGTTTTCTATGCGCATTTTTTCCCTCACCGTTTTGTGGCTGTATGTGAACTGGGCTTGAGTGGGGACTTGGCAGTTCAGGTATGTGAAGAAAATGGTGGGTGACACCAGTGCATTACTCCCTAGGAGAACCCAGCACAGGGACTGGACCAGCTTTGCCCAGTTCTCCCCATGCCCTCTGAGCCGCTACACCAGCGGCTTGCGAAGCTTGGTCTTACTCTGCATTTAAGCTCTGTGCAGTTCAGCAGCAGTCTTGGTCGTTAATTTGGGGACGATGTCTCTGAACAGAGCAGGTTTTCTGGGATAATTTTAATATTGTGCAGTGAGGATGTCTGCAGCCCTAACAGCTTCACCAGCCTCTGCCAAACCCTCTTACAGGCCTTATCAGCATTACCTGAGCTGATAGAGTTAGTTTTATATCCAGATGAGTATCAGACCCACCTGCAAACCAGCCCCCAAATCTCAAGTTAGGCACATGCAGAAAATGAGGAAAAATATCCACTGTTGCCATCCTGAATTTTAATCTTTTCTAGTAAGAATCACAATTCTGGCGATGTGAATCAAGCTTTATGTTGCTATTTAATACACCCGTCTGCTGCAGCAGTCCAGAAGGAGAAATAATTACAGATGTAGGCAAGAGATCTTGTTATGTGTTGGAAAGATGCCAGAGCAAACAAAAGGATGGTTTTTTAGTCTTGAGATCTTGGCTTGTGTAGCTGGAAAGGCCCTCGTGTTTGTTTAGCAGTACAAGATTTCCATTTGTTCATTTTTTCTCAGCCAGTGCACAGATCTCAGATTCACTGGGCAGAAAACCAGCACTGGATGCTGCAGTTTGGTATGGAATCGGATGATTTACAAGAGTGAAAACAGGAAGGAAATGTGAATTCATATGGGTGTACCACTGGCTGGCTGGACCGAAAAATACCAATCAAAACTACTTCTAATTGAAAAAAACTTTTTTTCCAGAATAAAACCAGGACCGTTACATTAAACTGAGTTTAGACACGACTCTAATATTCATTCTTTCCTTTAAACTTCCCATCCACACTGACATTATCACAGAAAGTCACAGCTTTATTTCAGCCAAATTCAAATTAACACTGTGTGGTAAAAGGATGATGTTGAAAAAAAATCGTCAGAACATTTCCAAAGAACCACTCTCCACCTGCCTTTGGTACCATATTTTTCATCCAATTTACTTTCCCAAACTTTTCTCTGTTACTGGATATTCATGCTATCAATAAATATATATTCATATTGACTACATGAGTCACTAATTTATATTTTTGTCAGTCTCTCATCACACGAGTTACTTTATCACCATAGTTATGTTGTTATGAGTGTAAGTTAACCTTGGTCTTTATTAACATGGAAACCAATTTCACCAAACAACTCAACTGTTCTAACAAAACGCCTCGGTTGCATTTTCCCTTCCAAAGTATGAATGATTGACTTATGTTGAGCCAACTACTTAAGCTTCTTTTTTACCTCCTTGCATTTTTGGGAAGCGAGAAAGTATCTTAATAGGATTGCAAGGCACCGTTCCAACACAAGATGTGTGCACTGGATGGGAAATACCAACTATCGAGGCAAAACCGAACTCCCCCAGTGAGGATGCTCTCAGCTGGGGTTGAATTGAGTTCCTGTCCCCCACAGCCTCTGTTCCCTGGCGATGGGCGGTAGCATGCTGCAGGGCAGGGGACCACCAAGAAACCACTGCCATGGGGCAACACTTCTACTGATAATTAAAAAAAGCTGAGAAAAACCATCCAATTCCATTTCTGGCATCAGCTGTGGGCTGGGGAAGAGGGCACAGCTCTGCACCAACAGCACAATTCATTTCTGCTCAAAACCACCTATTTATATTGAGGATTTCCCCCCTCCAACCCACTATCTGGAAATTATTAGTGCCTACACTGCACTGAATTTGAATTTGTTCTGGTGTTTGTTTAATTTTTTTTTCTTTTACAATCAAGTTTCTATTAAATGGAAAAGGAAAATGCTGCATTAAAAACTAAAACACAGCGCAAAGTCAAGGGTAACCGATTTGCTTACCGTCTTCCGGGAACAATTAGAAATTGCCCATGTACTGCAAGTATCCAGATATTGTCTTGTGTGTCATAGTTCAGAGTGATTTGATGATGAGAAAAAATGATAATGTGGTTTTACGAGAAGCTTTTACAGAGGCAGTTTGTGAGCATGGCTCACCTGGGGCAGGTTTGCAAAGTCTGGTAGATAATATCTCTGAATATCTGATAATGGCAGTTACTTTCTGAAGCAGGTTCCTGGACGTACGTGAATTTTTCATATCAAGCAAGGTGGATTTTTTTTATCATTTTGTCTTGAAGGACTGGGTTTAACTTCATTTGTTTCAGTTATCTGCAGAACTGTAAAACCACGTACCCTGTGGCAGGGGCTCGGGGGTTTCTGTCCCACCCTC
>NW_010387733.1:72177-72434 GCF_000710305.1 Buceros rhinoceros silvestris
GCATGTTGCTCAGGGACATGAAGAGGTGGGTTTGAGCACCTCAAGGGTGGAGACTAAAGCCTGTGCTGGGCTACCTGCTTCAGTGTTTGAAGCCAAAAGTGCTACTTGTATTTAAGCTTTTTCAGGAACTGAACTGAGGCCTTTTACTTCCTGTCCTGTCACTGGGGCTCACTGAGAAGTGTCTGGCTCCATCTTTAGACTCACCTATTAGGTACTTATAGACACAGAGAAGATGCCCCTGAGCCTTCTCTTCTCCA
>NW_010387733.1:72556-87094 GCF_000710305.1 Buceros rhinoceros silvestris
GAACCGCCTGAGCTATCTTAATGCTTCTGTCCTTTCATCATTCTCATGGTCCTTTGCCAGACTAACTCCACTAAGTCTTTGTCTTTCTTGTCCTGGGGAGCCCGGAGCTGGTTCCAGTGCTCCAGATGTGCCTTACCAGTGCTGAGCAGAAGGGGAGGATCTCCTCCTCCAACCTGCTGGCAACACTCTGCCTTATGTAGCCCAGGACGATGGTGCCCTTCTTCACTACAAGGGTGCTTTCCTGGTTCATGGTCAGCTTGTTGCCCACTGAGTCCCCCAGGACCTTATCTGCAGAGCTGCTTTCTAGCCAGTCAGCCTCTAGCATGTCCTGGTGTGGGGTTTTTTTCCTCTGCTGAGAGCAGGACTCCGGATGTCCCTTTGTTGAGCTTCATGAGGTTCCTGGTGGCCCATGTCTCCAGCTGGTCCAGGTCTCTCTGGCTGCCAGCATAGGCACTGGGTGCATCAGCCATTCCTCCAGATCTTGCATCACCTGCAAACCTGTTGAGGCATTGTGAGGCTCAGACATGTCCAAGCTACTTGTACACTATGAGCATGCACAAGGAGTTCAAAAGACAAAGAACAAATGTTTGCTAAAAATGTCTATGGGAAAGCCAGATAGCTGGGCAAAGTCTTCAACAGGGATCAACCAACGGTGAAACCCGAGCTGACTGTCAATGAGGCTTTGTAACTCAGTTTGGAAATGAAGTCTTGGGTTTCAGTGTCACTTACATGGTTTTGAAAGGGTCATCTTTGACTGCTATCGCATTCTGCAGGATTTACAACCTGGATGGGAGAATTTGGGAGGAAAATGAGATGCCGGTAAAAATGAAAATGAGGGAAATGAACTGTAGAGAAATGTCAAGTGGATTATTTCAGAAATTTCTTCCATTTCACTGTGTCTTATCTAAAAATTTGATTCAAATGGAACCTCTAAGTATTCATATTATCTTAACTTCCATCTGACATGAAATGGATTAGCTAACACTAGCAAATATAGTATGCAGGAAAATGGAAGATGGATTTAAATAACAAATGTATGCAAGAATCACCATGGAAAACATGCTGAGAGCCATTTCACAAACCTGCTCTGAGCTTTATAATCAGATGTGTTAATAATTCTGCCAGAACTGCTGTCTGCTTGGAGATGGTACGGTCTAGGGAAGGAGTGAGGCCCCTGCTTCTTCAAGACCGCAGGTTATTCTCCACCAGGAGTTGCTTTTGATCCATGCCTTGGAGGTTAAGCAGGGCATGGGCTCAAAATTTTGAATAAGCTTAAGGTGGCAGCCCACCTCCCAGAGTACCAGAACTCCTAGTGCGGATCTACGCAACGCCCATTATGTCTCACCTGTCTCCCAGGAATGACAATTACGAGTTCTCAGCATATTTTTTTTTTTTTGGAGTGCCATTTATTCAGGGAAAAGCATTACTAAGTGAGTACATGTTGTAGAGAGAAGGTGCAGCTTTCCTGGACATGTATCGTGACTCCTTACCTTGCCCCAAGGTCTTGCTGGTCCTACTCAGGTCTGGTACATGCTGGGCTTATTCCTTTTTGAGCAGATCATGGCTGTCTTTTCGTGCAGTTTTCCTTCTTTGTGCGGGAAGATTCTGGAAGCAGAACAAGTGCATATATGGACACGTGGAGCAGTGATTTACATTAATTACTCCCTCAGTGAGTGGTTTCCCCGGGAAACTCTCCCACTGCGTGATGCTCTCAGATGCATGCGGCACACACAGCGATGATACACGGCTCCTTGAAGATTCGGTGCTTGCTGCGCCACAGCCAGATTTGTCACGTAGGAGGGTACCAGCCTTCCAGGCACTGCAGCGCTGGCAAGAGAAACAACATATGCTAGAAATGCAAACATGTGTCATTGTCTCTATGAAGGGAACTGCTGATGGAAAATACAGAAAAATGAGTCTGTTGTACGTGCTGAGCTTGACCACCTTCGTGCATCGTTGTGAAAATGTGATATCACCGCTTTGTTATTAGCACGGAGACGAATGACGTTAATAAACAACAAGCCTGTTGTTTTCCAGAGGCATCATGTAATTAATTATTTTAACTTGTTTTTGAAGGGAGAAGGAAATGTAATGTCATCTAAACAGAGAGATGGGAAGCTTAAGCAGTAAAAAAGTCATGGTTGTATTGAAAGCATTGGACGTACACACCAATATAAATATTTAAAGATATAAGGTCTTTCAAAAGGTGGAACACAATTGATCTTAGGCCTTTCTGAGTTTTGAAAATGCACAGCGGTCTTGACACTACTAGCTTTTGCATAAAACAAACCTCATCCCAGGACTGTTTCCACCTGACTGCTCAGGTGAGAGGTGTGAGTGGCTACTGGTCATGTGCTTGTGCCCCTCTTTATCCCACCTGCCCACAGCGACATTTGAGATAGCATCATTATTATTTCAAAGCTGGCACAATGCAGCGAATGCCCACCATGCTGCTCAGCTGCCTGCACCAGTGACATTTATTGTCTCTTTTTTGCATTTGACATGCTGTGTTTCTCATTTTCTGTTTGCAACAGGCAAAGGAGAAACTCCATTTTTCCTCACCCAGTGCTAAGGGCAAAAGCTTGTGGGCTGGTTTTCTGCCAAGATTCCCACTGAAGACCATCCTAGGTGTGTCAGGTAGATATAACATGCCCTTCTCTACGGAGGAGGTGGTGTGGCTATGCTGGTTGACGGTTTTTGGACCCAAGACAGTGGGATGGGGGTCAATCATGGTGCTGGTGCCTGCGGGCTGTGTGAGGACAAGGTCCAGGCACTGCAGGAGTTAACGCTATGACAAGCGGCAACCAGCAAGCACTTGTCAGGGAGAAATGTGTGTCAAATGAAACTCATTTCCTTCTGCAGAAAAGTGAGAGACTTCAAGGTTGGGGGAAGAAAGCAAGAGGTCACGGGCTTTATTCAGTGGTTTGTCAGAAAAGAGCCTCCGCAGAGCAGAGACCTCGTACGTCACCTCCATGATCACTGAGCACGAGCCCCAGCTCATTGTTTCCCTGGCAGATGGATGTTACACTGGTGGTGAGCAACCTAGAAAATACTTCAACTTCTTCTTAGGGCACAAAGGTATCATTCTGCCTTTTTATAAATTCAGAAAGAGAACATTCATTGAACAGCCCTGATTTCTGCTCATCGCTGCTAACAGGTGTTGTAAGCCCTTCCCACTAAGGGACTCACACAATTCCTATGGTTAGTTTTGTTCCTCTTACACTTAACCCCTTGAGCCCTTTCTCTTCCATATTGGTGTTACTGCTTCCA
Source organism: Buceros rhinoceros silvestris (assembly GCF_000710305.1). Lineage (NCBI taxonomy): Eukaryota > Metazoa > Chordata > Aves > Bucerotiformes > Bucerotidae > Buceros > Buceros rhinoceros. Next base: position 75,827 of record NW_010387733.1, read on the forward strand.
GAGACGTATTTTCCCCTGATGTTCTTGACCATACAAACAGCTCTCTGTGCTTTGCAGGCTTCTGGGAAGGTGATTTGCTCCGCGACTGATCCCTCCGCATCGCTACCAGCACCACCCATGAGTGTCAGAGCTTGCCACAGCCTCTGCTCTGCATCCCAGAGGTTCGTTATGCTTTGCAGGGACTTTTCCTTTGATGTTTGAGGGGTATGTGTGTGTGTGTATCCACAGACAGGCTCTGACGCACCTGGTGGGTGCTACATCTACTCTTTCAGTGCACTGTTCTATTTTGATAATACTTTTTTCTTTCTTAAGAGATAAAGGCAATGCTGTCCAGGGGAAAAAATATTATTAGAAATTGTGAAAAAATAAGATTTTTAATATCTTTCTGAAATCCTGAAGAATTAGAAAGAGGAAAAATGCCAGTCATAATACTGTGACCCTGGTACATCAAATCCTTGAACGTTAAGTGTTCAAGTCTTAAAGTAGACTATAAAGTAGAGTTTTTGACATGTTTCTCTGATATTCTTTGCTGCGTGATTCGGCAAATCTGTCTGCATATGGATATCCCTCCTGGCTGGATATGGCAAGTCAAAAAAACAAATTGAATAAGAATATAATCACCCTCCGTCTGCCATATCCATTTATGTTCCGCACGTTCGAGGCCTGGAGGATCAGCACTGGAGTGTTTTTGTCATGTTTCGGCACTCATTGACTTAGAGGAGTTTTTTGCTGAGGGATGGAGTTGTCCCAAGGGAAGTCTCTCCTGTGGAAAGTGAATCTGTTTTGAATACCTTTATCAAAAAATGCCCACCAGACAGATGAAAAATCTTATTTGCATCTATTTGGAAACAGCTCTGACTTGGCAATTGAGTGCTACTGTGTTTTCTTTCCCTCCTGTGATGTCTCTGGATCTGCTGCACATTTTTATTTTCTTGGTCCAAACTCGCAGTGCACAACTAAAGGTGCTCTTTGTAACCGTGACAGTGTCTGAGCAGAGCGATGGGGCTTCATCATGGAGAGTAAAAAGTAAGCAAGCAGATGCTTTTTCATGTAGATGAAAGCTGCCATCATGGTAATTCAGGGTAGGGGGTAATGAGTGGCTAAACAGAAATAAATCATTTAGCTTTTGCTGAAACTGAAAAACTAGGAAAAAACCCACCAACTAGCCGACAAACAAGAATAAGCCTAAGAAAGGATGAAAAAAAATCCCTGCAAAAATCCCAAAGACAAAGAGGTACCACTCTCAAACTGTGACTGAAACCCACTCCATGCAAAGAGCTCACAGTGTCCTGTGATATATGTGAAACTCAGCACTGGTGTTCTGAAACACAGACCTAGGTTGACATAAGTTCTCCTAAAATGTTAGTCCTAAAATCAATTCGTTAGTCCTAAACTTCATTTAGTCCTAAAATCAGTCCTAAAATATGAACTAAGATGGAACACTCAACAGTGCCGTTGCCAGACTGCTGCTCTGTGCTCAAACCATCACCGGGTGAAGCAAAAAAGGGCTGTGAAAACAGGTACGTGCAACCGAAACTGCAGCACTGGCCCCTTGACGAGGTGTCCTCTCGCTGGGTGGCTGTTGAAGTGTTGCTCTTACTTTACTTCTCTGCCTGCAGACGTCCGTGACTCAATTTCACTTAAGCTGTTCTACTTTTTATGGATTTTTAACTGTGCACCAGTCAGAGCAGGAACTTTGCTTGATGGAGCCTGGCAAATCCGGCCACTCTGTAATTAACACACTTTTTGAAAGGCTGTGCTCAGAGGAAGTTTTTTAGATTATAAAGGCAAGCATTTGAAGGTCAAATTCATATTTGTCCCTGCAACCTTAATGCTTCTTCATACATTTCCATCCTGTGCGTTGAATGGAAAAGATATCATGTGGGCATGTAATTACAGACTGTATTATAGCACAATAATTCCCCAGCAAGACAGCTAAAGACTGACTGAGAGCTAATCTATCCAAAACCAATATACCAGTCCCAGCACAGGCTGGACTTGGGCCAGGATGTAAGCCAGGAACGGCTTTCATGACACTGATTAATGCGGTTTAGCTGCTGATGGATGGAGAACAGACATCCCCTTTTATCCTCCGAGACCGCTCTGGCATTCAATCCCGCACCACTATCCTGCCTGAAAGTCAGGGCGAAATGTTAAAGAACACACTAACCCATTTTGAGCTCGTTTGCCAAGAAGCTGTGGCAGAAGATTGAATTTCTGCTGCTGGGGCTGGCCATGGAGCTCATCAAGACTCAGCTCCAGCCCAGGCTGTCCGGCGGCAGAGCTCCAATGCCCCGTGTGCCGTCTGTAACCAGTGCAATGCTAAAGCCGTGAAGATTGCCCTGACCTAGGGAAGGATCTGCTTCACAGCTCTACGGGCAACAGCACCAGGGTGCTGTGAGCTGAGGACATTCTGGTTATAATAATGCTTTTTTTATTATTTAAAGAATACTAAGGTCAGTGCTGAAGTTGTGCGGCCGCCCCATCCTGTTGTTGTTTTCAACAGCTTCCTAAAGAACAGAACTGAGAGGAAGAAAATGGTGATTTTGGGCAATTGATGGCTCAGCCAGAGCTGAAAGGAGTGTGAGGGGATGAGGGAATAGACATCTCTAACAGCAAGGCTTTGTTCTCACTAAATCTGAAAAAACCTGCTTGGAAAGATGACTTTCATAGCTTTGCTTAATCCCTCACCCAGCAACGATGATTCTCATAATGGCAAACAGGACAGTGTTTAAAAGAAAGTGCTTATTATGCAATTTCCAATGTTACTGAAAGACTCCTACTATCAAACCAAATTCAAAGCAACTTTGGGAATGTTTAAGGTACTTTTAAAATAAGTGGATGTTGCTGCTATATTTCTGTCTACTGGATCAGCTGAAGTGGCAGCTAAACAGAAAATCCATTAGAAAATTTATGTATGTACTGCTGTTTGGAAGTTGGAAGAAAACACATTTTGATGTTTAGATACAAGAAGTATGATGTTCGGGGACTGGAATAATCCCCACAGGACACAGTTCATTCGCAGTACATCATCCAAGGACAGTCAGCTTCGGGCTCCGCTTTAATTTCCTGGTGAGCGTCACAGTAATATTTATTGTGCAGACAAAAGAAACTGCATCTAGTGAATAGTGATATCGGAAAGGGAAGGATTTTTTAATAACTGATAGTACATAAATCCAGGGATAGGAGAGAAAGGAACAAAAATCGAAAGGTCTAAGGAGGCAGATAGTTTGGTCGTATTTTCTAATTAGAACAAAGTGTAGAAGATCAACATTAAAGTCATGAGTCATTTTTATACAGAGGGAAGAGTAGGAGTTTCAAGCCAATATTTTGGCAGAATTTCCACTCAGAGCGCCTGCTGTAAATCACGTCACCTGCTATAGCCAAAGCACCTCGAGTGCTCTCTGTCACCCTGGGCTGCCACATCTGCACAGCGTGGTCACACCCCACAGGCTACAGCATCGATCCCCCCTGGGCATGGAGGTGTGGGGTTATAAACCATTGCTGGGGCAAAAGCTGAGTAATGAGAGAGAGCGGGGCAGGCAGGGAGCAGGGTGCGAGTGAGCGAGCTCTTCCCTGGGCGTGCCTGCACCCAGAAGAAATCATGTCTGGGACGTATTTATTTTATAAGGGGATAGATTCGGGATACAGAAAAAAATGCGAAGATTTGCACTTCTTTAGCAAAAATTGTAGTGCTTTATAAAATTTGACAGCATCATGCAGTACCTGCTGCCTGCTACATGCTCATTACTCCAGGATGTAGTCAATGGAAAAAGGCCTGTGGTAAAGAAATAATAACAAAAATGCACATTGAAAAGCGCTTTAAATCCCTTCTGAGTATTCAAAATGAGTTGAAAATGCAGCAAATGGCAATATCTACGTTGTCTTTAAAAAAAAAAAAGATAGTTGAGAGAAAAATTTTGCCATTGAAAAATGTAACCATGGGATGATGTGAGTGGAAACAGGTCTCCAGAGCTCCTCCAGCCCAGCCTTCTCCAGGTCATGTAGGGCCCTGCCCTGCGGAGTTGTCAGCATCTGCAAGGATGTTAAAAGTACTAGAAGATACTGGAATATTAGAGGAGAAATCGCTAGAGTTCAGACAATGGCTTTAGCCCCAACTGTCGTGTGAACCACGGCTTGGAAAAACGTAGCCTGGGAAATAAAGTTACTTTTGAAAATGTACAAACCCACTGTGCCACTTCCAGCTGGCAGCTGAGATCCATCCGAATCTCCTTAAGGAAATGCCCTCCTTACATATGAAAGATGGGGGGTGGGGGGATGGCCAAATTGTGGGTATTTCTGAGCAACCATTAAAGAAAAGGTAACAGGTGTCATGAAAAAAGACAACTGGCAAATGGTGGGACTGTGGTAATAAAATCTATCTGATGGAGAGACCTGGCAAAGGGAAAATACCTAGCGAGAAGCAGCGGTAGAGGTGGACAGAAATTTCCTCAGCATGAATAACTCCCTGAGCAGCAGAGACAAATGCACCAGAAATTACAGGTGTCTTTTTCAGCGACGTCCCGATCTGGCTTTCACTTCATTATGTCAAGCTCAGCGTGCGCTTGTGCATCATCATTGGGGAAAAAAATTTACCTGTGTCCAGAAAGACAGTGAAGAGCTTTTTAAACAGTTACCTTACGCTCTGACAAGCGCCAGCCCAGGTAATGAGCAGGATCGTGTGGTACGTGGATGAGTGATGCCATCACTTGGTCTTGCTCGTGGAGCGGTTGAAGTGTGAACGTTAGCGATTGCAAATAAGGCGCGGTCGGGAGCTTGCTGGTGGAACAGATGTAGAAATGTTAGTCATTCCTCTCAGCTATTCATCTCCAGCCCCCAGCTGAGGCGCGGTAACTCAGGAGCTTGTCACCACTTGTCGTTGTTTCTCTTTGGAGTAAAGCAGATGGATGCAGACCCCGTTCAGCCATGGTTTGAGTTAATCTGGTCCACTCTGACCAGGCAAGGTGGGTTCCTATATCCTGGGAGACGGCTGGATGGGAGCAGCTGGAGATGGACATCTCCGTACCCACTGCTGCCACTCCACTGGGAAAATCTTGGGGATGTCCCAGGAAGGTCTCAGACACCCACACAGAGCCGATGGGTCTGTGGGTGTGTTGGACACATCTCCTAGCACTGAAAACCAAGGTTCAGGTCTTGCTCTGGATGCACAGGCTGGGCTGTGAGGGGTGTAGGGCTGTGGGGTGCCTCACTGCCAGCCCACCTCACCCTTCCAAAAGAGCCATGAAGGCAATTTTAAACCAGAAAAGATAAAAAAAATATGCTGACAAATACTATCTCTTCTCTTTTCAACACCTGCAGATTTTTCATAGAAAAAAATGAATTGATTGTAGGAGAGAGTAGTATTATAAATCAAGTTGTATTTCTATTATCATGACGAAGGGAGAACACACTTTCTATATGCTAAATATATTCATGGAGTTATATTATAGTAACATTCCTTAAATTGATGATATTTATCAGGCGGGGAAAACAAATTGCTATATACAGAAGAAAATAATTAAAGGAAAAGGAAGAGTAATAGCAGCATCACAGCAGTCAAATCTAGCTACGTCTTAACAGAAATATTGATGGTCTTTTAGATGCGTGTCAAGGAGAAATGGAAAGATAGCAGGGGTGATTTCTTCTGTGGTTATAACTACAAAATATCTTTAAACCTGCAGTCATATATAGCCAGGATGAAATTCTGTTTCCAGCAGACTGCCTTGTCTTTGCTTCCTCTGATAGGAAAAAGAAAAATCGCTTACAGGGGAATTTTTCTTGATTTGTCTTTCTAAGAACTGTTGAGTGTCATCTGTGCTCTGCTTAACCTAAGGTATCACCGGGAAAAGGAGGGAAAAAATACAACCTGTAAGTACAGGGATCGTTTAGGCGAGGCCCAGCAGTGCTGTAACGCTTATTTAAGGGGGCTGTGGCTTTTCCATCATTTCCCCTCCTTTTTTTTTTTTTTTCCTAGCCGCTGATAAGTTGTCTGATGTGTTTGCTCAGGGTAAAAATTCGTGTGGAAATGTACGGGTCAGGAGTCGGCTCGTTCCAGGGAAAAGGAATGAATTACATCCCATATGCTTAAAGCAGGGGCTTGTTTCTCAAGGCAAACAGCACACATCTGGGAACATCTGGAGGGCAAGAGGTATTGCAGCAGCCCTACCTCAGACTCACTGTAACGCGCAAAGCGGGTGGGGAGGGCACATGCCATCTCGTTATCAGGCTGCGGGTGCCTAATTGGACTGACACGGTGCCACAGAGTGCGTGTGGCGTTACAGGTCCATTCACCTAATACACACACACACCAGAGGCGCTTGACGGGCCTTTTATCACCATGCTGGAATAGAGCGCCGTTCCTAAAGCTGTCAGGGCTTATACCGCTCGAAAAATGATCCTCTGGTCTCTGAGGACCAGGTTGGTGCTTAACACAACTGTTTTTCTAGGTCATAATATGAAGCATGACATTGATGTGCTGCTGCTGCACCTTGCCATGCCAAATGCTGAAGCTGGCTTCCAGAGTCCACATTTCCCTGGATTTACTCTGGACTTTCCCAGGAAAATTGTAAATAATCATGGCAAAACTCGCTTCCGGAGCTCCTTCTTGGAGACAATACTGGTTGTGTCTCTCTAAATATTCTAATCCCAGCACACTTGCACCGATGAGGGTGTTGTGGTGGGTGCCGTGTTTCGCTGCCCGCTTTCCTCATCCTCTCGTGGGGGATTCCCTCTTTCTCCTGAGGCACCCGATGGGCAGCAGTTGGCCAGTTTTGTATCTGAGTTGCCCTGGAGCTGTCTCTTGCCCAGTAGCTTCCTTGATATATCAAGGCTTACACAGTAAGTAGGAATAAATGGGAAATGGATTGAAAACTTCCCTCAAGTTTTTCTAAACTCTGTGTGTTTGTTTTAAACTCCAGCTTCCTTTACAGATGTTCTTATAAACAAACCGGCTTGTTAACAGCAACAAAATGGAAATTTCCTCTGTGCGAAATAAATCTACGTGATATATGTTTATGGATATGAAACACTCGCTGTAAAACTACACTCGTCTTGGCAAAAACAAATGTGCCTCTGTGTTCCACATGAAACTAATACATTACAGTCATTAAGAAATAGGTAACATTGACATTAATTGCAGTGAAACGAGGTTGTGCTTGAACTAATAGAAGTGGGGAAAGCAGGTGGATTGGGGTTTGGAACTGATGGAGCTACTGTGTAGAATAACTTCTGGGCACGCTGTGACTGTAATCCATCAACAGCGCGGGAAGCGAAGGGGATTTTGGTAAAAACATCTACCTAGAAGTAGATTTATTTTGCAGGCTCCCACAAATGGCTGCGCTCACCCAGTACAGTTAGCACAGAGGAGCAAAACTAATTCTCGGGCGGCTACTGCAATGTCACCCAGGCACGTTCCCTTGCTGGAGACAGAGGTGCACTAAATGACATCCAGCACGAGGAGCAAGTAAGTGGGATGTGTTTCTGATCTCTCCCAGTTGTGTGCATGTGTAACTAACACACTCCTTCCAAGCATACCTCTCATTTAGGGGATATCACGGGTTTTATTGTACCATATAACCCAGTACCATGTAACATAAATCTTCTGCTCACCAAAGGAGGACTCGCCCTTGTCAAACAAGGCAGCAGTTACCAGTGCCCTGAATGTATGGGAGGTATAGCGGGTCGCTGAGGGGATGTCCGTGAACTCTCAGTGTTTCTAGTGCAACATTTATGTCACTTCTCATACAGCTGAAAAATTATCAGCCTGACGTTAAACCAAGTCTTGTACTAAGGGTAAGGGTGTAATTTTTAGCTAATGGATTGTTACATTTAATTTACATATCTTTTCCCAACAATTTTATGCTTAAAAAACCATTGCCCTTTTGAATTATGTGAGGCTCTTTTTACCGTGAGGCTCCAGCAATTTGCCAGCCTCATGTGTGTAATTAGTTTAATTAGCACTACAGCTTTATTGAGAGCAGCAGTGCCTGCTGTGTGCACTCAGTTCTTCCCCGGACAAGGTGAAAAATGATGTTTCTAATCAGCAGCAACTAAAGTACTCCGGGCCTTGCAAGTCTTCAGACAGTGCTTGAACAGAGGTAATATATGCTGCTTATTCTTAAAGCATCACGCTCTTTATTTTGGCTAAAATGTCTGCATCCATCTGGGCTGTACTTAGAAAATGTACATACGCACCGGGCATGTTCAGTGAGCTGCTTTTCACGGCGTTTCAGACGCGTTACCTTGGCCTTTCAGGTAATTCCTAATTATTAATGGTACACAAAATAAATAGTGTTCTTACCGTCTGTGAACCGCGTCTGCATAATGGATGGGGAGAACGCGACGCAATGCATCTTCTTAATGCAGGATAAGGATATTTCACCAAACCCAGTGAAAGGTTGACATTGAAAACAACTCGTGGGGAACTGTCAAGATGACAATAGAAAAAGCACTAACGATTTATCAACGTGCCATTAGCCGGGCACGTTAGACCTGACAATGTACGAAGTCTATAGATCATTTTTATGTTCTACAATAGAAAAATCTGAGTGGAAATGGAAGCGTGTGATCTCTAGGCTACATTAAACCAGTATTAAGAAAAAAGATCATTATATAAAAGGTAAAAACCCCTATTTATTCTGTGTACTTGTCAGTCTGACCCTGAGCATTTCTGATTTGTTTACTCCCGTGTCACCTGGATATCAGTGCGTAAACTCTGAATACAAGCTCGGTAACTGAAGCACAACGTTACGAAGGAGAACGAATTCCCCAGTATGAAGAGCAGCATTTTTAAAGCCAGTGGTGGTGGTTTTTTTACTCCAAACTCCTTTCTCCAGGGTGGTTGTGGCCACCTTTGAATTCAGGTTTCCCCGTACGAAAAGCTACTTTATATCCTCAGTATGTTTTATGAGAAACAATTTTAAGCCATCGCAACACACGCATACACCAAAAAATAAACATTTTTCTCCTCAAAAGCACAGCTCTTTAGAAAGGAAACTTTTGGGAAGGAAGCTCGGCTCCTTCAGTTTGAAGGGCCATGTTTTTACTCACCATGCAAACACCACCAGCGTATCAGTCGCTGAGCTTCCTCTGCCCGCGCTAGCCTTTGCGTGGAGTCTGAGGGCAGCTCCTTTAAAAGTAAAACTCTGTGATGAGCTTTTTTATTGTCAGAAAGAAACTATCATCATCAACGCACCACGGTGTGTCTTTGTCATTTTGCATCTGAAGGCCAAACGGTTTTGGAAGATTACATTTCACCTGCAGATATTTGTAATAAAGAGTATCCGAGCGCTTCTCTTGTTTATGTGTTGACTGTAGCAAAACTCATATAGTGCTTAATGTTGTGTTCCCACTCATTGCAGAGCCGGTGCCATCAGTCCGGGAGCCTCTTGAAATGAGAGATTTCATTTCTAGCCTCACTTCTGCCCTGACGATAACTGTTGTTTTGTATTGCAGGCAGAGAAGTGGGAAGGGACATCTGCTCGCAAGGGAACTGCTGCCCAGGCTGATACCACTTGCTTTTTAATGTCCGTGCTCACCAGCAGCTTCAATTTGTTTTATTTTAATTTCGGTTGACTGCATTACTCCATTGCATGTTGATTTCTGAACACCCATTTTTCTTGGTTTAAGACAGTAAAGCTGTCAGAACAATGCAGTAATAATACAATAAAACAACAACAGTCCTTCGCTTTGCTTGGCTGCAGAACAGCCTAATCTCGGAGCGTGCAGCAAGTCCTCGACAGAAATGCCCGCCACGGTGCTAGAGTTTGGCACGTAAATACCCAGCGAACCACATGGTCTGGTCTTCACAGGAGTGAGAAAACTTCAACTAACGTAAATACCAACTGTGAGGTTCACCCCCGAATCAATCCGGTGGCAGCTGAATGACTGATGGGAAACAAATAGCGAATCTAATACCTAGGGCTGCTCTGGGAGTGTTGTGCAAACATTAGGCAGACACTTCTGAGTTATGCTGGTGTAAAACCGCCAAGGAGGGGAAAACTGCTGGCTGGACATTTTTCTTGTGTCTCACCAGCATGGAAATTCACAATAAGTGTGAATTTTTATTTTCATTTTAATATGCTTCTAGTCAGTATGTATTCCAAACCTAGTCTGTTCAGGTTTTTTTTTATTTTTCATTCCCGATTTAAAGGTTGTATGTTTTAATCACTGGAGTTTTTTATCCTAGTTCAATCCAATGATTATAGCATTTTTTTTGTTTGAAAGGGGAATGGGTCTGAATTATGAGTTGTTACAACCCAGAACGACATCGACCATGAAACTGCCATGGAGGCTATTGAGGGAGTCTAAATGGGCAACAGGGTTTGGACTTGGAGCCATAAGACACTTACTGTGCATCTCTGCCCCAGGCAGAGCAGGAGAAGGCAGCAAGGATGGGGGAGGATGGACGATGGGAGGGACTTTGGGCATCAGATCCTGCCTGGGCATCTCCACAGGAGGCGCTCGGGTGATGCTCAGCCATCAATGAGAAACAAGGCAAAATCTCACCTTTGAACAGAAACGTGCACAGAGCTGGCCCTCGCAAAAACTAGGGAACTGGAAATAATCATATCATTATATACAATTATTATGACTTCATTTAGGTTTTTTCCTTGCCTTACATTATTTTGGTTGAAGGTTTCTTATGGGCTCTCTGGCAGATGAGGAGAGTTTGATCCAGGAGAAAGGAGCCGTTTTTACAAACGCTGTGGAGGCATCAACGCTTTTAAGTTCCAGCACTAAACAGCGCTGAAGGGCCAAGGACCAGCTGTGCCAGAGCTGTTAACAGTGTGTTTCATGTGCCTCTGGTTCACAGAACTGCTGCTTAAAGCACGATGTTCATAGCTATGTAGCCACACATATCTCTCTTGAATGTTGGGGGCAGCGGGGGGAAGACAACTAATCTATGCCTAAAGAATCAGGATAAGAATTACGGCTTTCCTTTGTTAAATTTCTTACAGTTGTTATAATTGTTAATTATTGTTATTTTATTCCCAGGGAAGATAAGATAAATTGGGTGAGATTCAGGTGGGGAGTGGCTCCTTCCAACATATTACATTAGAATTTAGTAGTAGGGTTAGGTAAATAAAATTAACTGCCTTATTTAACGGAAAACAACAAACTTATACCTGGGTAAATATAATTCAATGGGTATTCAAATCTTAAATGAGAACTACAATAGACCATGTTTTAGTTCAAAATTTTGTTCAAAAATAATTTCATATTTTAAAACCATTTAGAGAGTAACTGTAATTAAATGTATTCAGCAGG
>NW_010387733.1:87192-89437 GCF_000710305.1 Buceros rhinoceros silvestris
AGCAGGACACGGAAAACAATCACTGTTGGGGCTTTGGTGATGTTGCTGCTCAGGAGAGTGAGTCTGAGAACCCTGAGACAACCAGGAGATGTGGTGGACACGGGGTTTTGTGCCTGCTGAGCCAAGATGTATGAGTCTGATTTCTTACCTCAGAGCTCTGCTCATTTCTCTGAAATAATCGTTATGCAAGAAATTAGCCATTCATGAGTGTCTATACTGAATAAAACAAATAAAAAGATTTAGGTTTTGATTTTAGAGGCTTAATATCTTTGTTGCACAAGTATTATCTTAATCCGGTAGCCGTCCTTCAGCACATCGTAAATGAGAGCAGTGTCTTTTTCTCAACGGGTTTTATTTAACCAGCTCAGGTTATTTATGAGATATTAGCAATTCTGAGCCCCTAAGAGTAACAACTTGTCCAAATAAATTAACGTGAAACCTCCCTTGGTATCCCCCAAATAATCAAAGACTTCTGTCAACAACATTCCCGAATAATTTTCATTGACTTTAGCAGAAGTTTGTTAGAATTACAGGCTTAGCATGGGGCCCAGCTCTTCTGCCGCGATGGGAGGACTGTTAATTTCCAAGTTAAATAGTCATTCTCTTTTGCAGAGCTCTTCCGTCGAGCAAAACTGGTCAGAAGAAATGAATTCTAAGGTTGTACCTTAGGTGAGATGCATGAAACGGGAAGCACCCTCTGACTGCCACCCTCCTTGGCCTCGCGGCGTCAGTGAGTAGCATCTTAATCTACCCAGCAGCAAAACTCGCAGGACTGTGCTTTCTGCTGAAGCTTTAATTGCTGGGTGTTAGGAATGTTGCGAAAGTCAGAAATACCGTGTGAAGGCGATGCACAGAGAAGCATCGCAGCAGCAAGGAGCTGTGCCGGATTAAACCGTCTAGCGGGGCTCATTTGCTGCGACTTCACAGATTGCTCGAAACAGGACCAGATGGCTCTTCCCCCCCTTTTTCCTTCAGAGATGCTTCAGCAGAGCAGCACACGTAGGAAGGAGTAGATATTTTATGCACAGGAAAACAGCACAAAACAATTTTAATAAAATATCTGAAACTCCTGGAGGATCTTTGTGTGTGGAGCTGAGCAGGATGTAAATAATTGAGGCATTAGCGGTAATTTACACCCCTGGGATGAGCCGTAGAGGATTACAACCTCATGGAACCATTTACCAAGAGAAAAATGACAAAATTTCCAAGGCCTGATGGTTCCTTGTGAGGAGATTTGAAGCAGAAGGTGCACTTGGCTTAAGCCTATGCGCTATCAATTCCAGCCCGTACAAAGACATTTGCTCCGATTATTATTATTATATCCCTGCCCTTTCTTGCCCTTGAAGTATTGGCATTGTGGTTCCGGAGACAGATTCAATTAACAAACCGGATAGATGCTGACCTTTCCGAGATTGTTATTCTATCCTTGATTTGCTTTAGGGGACAAATATTTCTTTCTTGTATAAATATGAAATAACAAATAAATAACCTACAATTGATTTGTAGTTTAAAAAAAAAAAGGAAAAGAAAAGAGAGAGATGGAAAGAAAGGAAGGTTGAGCATAGACACTGGTATTATCTGAATGGCTTCAAGACTTGGCACTGGGATCACTCACCGAGTCAGTTGCCATCCGTCTCGATTAAGGAGTTGTTGGAGGATTTCTGGAATAGTTTTTCCAGGGGATCAGGTAACTTACGACAGCTCAGTGCTTTTCACACTGTTGTTAACTTCATGATTGATTTTCTGCAGAGCAATGAGGAAATTTTCTTTCTGTTGCTCTTTCACACGTTACAGACCACTGTTTCACATGTAATTGCCAGGCTGGCGATGTGGGATGATGGAATCAGGAGCCTGCCCAGGCAGGGCAGGACCATGACTAGGAGCAGGAGCAGGACCAGGGTGCTGGGAAACAAATACTTCTTGGCAAAGATTTTCTTCTTTTATACTCACGTTCCAAAACGGATTAGTTTTATCCTTCAAAACAGTTTTCTTCCCCTCTCCACTATGCACATTCCTGGGACAAGCTCAAACAGTGCTTTGTTTTTCTTTAACGTTGACATGATTATTAGATAGTATTAATGGTAGAGGAATTTTGAGATGAACCTTCTCAGTATGTAAAAATTTGTAATTATTGTTATTTGCACCATGATTATTATTTATAATTATCATAATTATTTTAATAATTTTCATGCTATCATGTTATAAGTATTAAATTGAAACCTTTTAAAATGCTCATCCTGAGTCA
>NW_010387734.1:0-592 GCF_000710305.1 Buceros rhinoceros silvestris
ACACCTGTGGGCCCAGGAGCATATTTAAGCTTAGCCTGTGCTGTAGCCTTAGTATCTGCTGTGTCTGCTCCATGTCTGCTCTTCCCTGATGGAGCCAAAACTGCTTTGTGCCTTTGGTATGTTGGGGAGAGCTAATGGAGCCTTTTGTGAGCACTCAGCCTCAGATCCTTCCAGATGGGCCTTGTTGGTGCTGGGTCACCCTAGCTTATGCTCCTGCATCATGCAGGGACGTGAATCCTCCAAGGAGCTGTTACCATTCCCAAAACTTTGACCTCTTCCTCCTGCTTTGTCTTGCACAAGTCTCTAAGGTAGGTGGGATGTATCCTGTGACACTTTGCTGGGCAATAATTTTTTGTTGGACCAGGAAGTGCGGGGACGTGAATCCTCCAAGGAGCTGTTACCATTCCCAAAACTTTGACCTCTTCCTCCTGATTTGCCTTGCACAAGTCTCTAAGGTAGGTGGGATGTATCCTGTGACACTTTGCTGTGCAATAATTTTTTGTTGGACCAGGTATATGGAGTTCTTGAGTTTTTACTTTGACATCAGAGTTCATCATGTAACATTTCTCGAGAGGAGCTGCTCGGAGAGGAA
>NW_010387735.1:0-3194 GCF_000710305.1 Buceros rhinoceros silvestris
CAAAGGGCAGATGACCCCGCTGCTGCCCGCACCCGCTCCTCAGGGCACCCATGGCCCTGCCGCGGGGGGATGCGCTCAGCCCACGGAGGGTCCCGGCTTGTCACAGGGCCGCAGCAAGAAGAGGAGCCGGAAGCACCAGCGGTTCATGGAGCGCCGGGCGCTGCTGGAGCAGAAAGGGCTGCTGAGCACCCACAGGCACCTGGGCAGCCACGGCCCCGTGGCAGGGCTGGAGACACAGAGCACGCTCCCCGAGGCAGATGGCACCACGGCACCGTGCTGCAGGAGGGTCCCCAAACCCAAAAAGGTCACGTCCCCGTCTGCCTCTCCAGACAGCATAGCCAGGCACCACTCCGTGCTGCTGTCCCAAGGGAATGGCAGCACCAAGGGGGTGCGGATGTCCTCCCCGCTCCTGCGCCCTGGCAAGTACGTGGCCATCGACTGTGAGATGGTGGGAACTGGTCCTCAGGGCAGGCTGAGTGAGCTGGCACGGTGCTCTGTGGTGAACTATGAGGGGGATGTCATCTATGACAAGTACGTCCAGCCTGAGCTCCCCATCGTGGACTACCGGACACGCTGGAGCGGCATCACCAAGCGACACATGAAGCGTGCAATTCCTTTCAAGACTGCCCAGGCAGAGGTGAGGAAAAAGAGAGAAATTGGAAAAACAAAAATTGTATGTTATCTGCCAGACACAACTTGCGATATTTGGTAGCCCATGAAGAGCTGCTCTGAAGCAGAGACACAAGCACAGGGTGGGGAGCCTCTGAGGCTGGGCAGTGGAATGGTTTGCTTGTTGCTACTCTGTTCTGGGAACCTAAAAACAACTGAAGGAACTGAATTTAACACAGAATGGTTTATGTTATGCTTAATTGGTGTTTCTTTTGCTGCAATGCCTGTCTAACCCTTTCCGATGCTTCCAGATCCTGAAGATCCTGAAAGACAAGATCGTTGTAGGACACGCCATACACAATGACTTCCAAGCCCTGAAGTACTTCCACCCAAAAGACAGGACTCGAGACACGAGCCGGATTCCTATGCTGAACCAGAGGGCTGGGCTGCCCGGCCGGGCCAACGTCTCGCTCAAGAGCTTGGCCAGGCACCTGCTCCAGAAAAAGATCCAGGTAAGCACCAGGCACCATGACATGGTGAGTTTGTGGGTTTGCTACGAGACTGTGTGGTCAGCCTTGGCCCGCCCCCCCCCATCTCCATGATCTGTCTGTGAGATTGAGATGAACCTTGTTCATCCTGTACTTCTGGCTATGATCAAGCTGGGGGAGCCCAGGACTTCACAAGTTGACCATTAAACATCTCAGTAAGGCAGGGACAGCACCTGTGATCTCCACAAAGTGCTCAAGAGATTCCTGCATCTCCTTGCTGCATCAGACCTTTGCGATCTCCAAATTCCCCAGCACTTGTGTCTTTCTGAACGAGCTGACAACATGACCCGTGGGATTTCTGCCACCCCCTTTATCTAATGAGGCTTTTTCCCCTTTGCTCAGGTCGGCTGCAAAGGGCACTCGTCAGTGGAGGATGCTCAGACGGCCATGGAGCTGTACAGACTGGTAGAGGTGCAGTGGGAGACGGAGCTGGCCCGTCGCCTGCCTTCCCGGCCCGCCAGCCCCATCACAGACCCCACTTCAGACAGCCACCAGTACATGGATGACCAGTACTGGCCCACAGACCTGATGGCAAGCAGCCTGTGATGGGGGACAGCGTCTCCTCCACGTGTTTCGGGCCATCCTGGTCCTGGTGCCTTCAGCTATTAAAGATGGAGATGGCTGCTGACCTCCTTCCCCAGGAGCTGTGCCCCATGGGCTCTGCCTGGCACCCAATCCTGCTGTGGGCAGCAGCACCGGGGAGTCATGACAACCGCAGCCCCACTCGGGGATGGAGGAATAGTGAAACTTGGACACCAGCAATCTCCTGAAAACGCTGTCTGCAGCCTCTTGCTGTTGCACAGTAATAAACACTGTGGCTGCACCATGTTCATCTTCAGGGTGAGCAGGGTCCTGTGTCAGCCTGCCAAAGCCCCCAAGGGTGTGTGATGGCCGCAGCAGTGAGTTGGGCTGCCGGGGCGCCTCCCACGCCCTCTGGAAAGGGGTTACCTCTGTGGTGGGCAAGTGGCGAGTCCGGCTGTGGGAGGACTGAGGTGTCTTGCTGATAGCTGAAGGCTGCAAACCATCTGGGTCTGGTTAAACTACCAGTTTCCTCCTCACTTTTCTTCACACAGTGAAGCCTGAAAAGAAAGTCTGGGTCTAATCAGTGCCCAGCCTGGACAAGAGCATAGGATGCACTTTAGTTTAAATAGACTGTTCACGTAATTGTCCCAGTTAACATTAAAAAAATGTTCTTGCTAAACGCTTGTGTACATGCTGTGTGATATGATCTGGCAGCTCTCCAGGAGGGAGAGGGCAAGGAGGAGGTTGGCAAATGGCTGCTCGTGTGCCATGCCGTGCTCCAGGACTTAAAACCCACCTGCAACTGGAAAAGGTGCTTGGAGTGGCCTCATGGCTGGAGTCAGCAGTTCCTGGGAGTCCCTCTGCTCGGGGGACATCCCTGTGAAGGCAGGAGCAGGGGCTGGGCTCAGCCAGAGCCCTGTGGTCCAGCACCGATGGCTGCTTGGAGAAAGCCCAGTGCAAGAGAAAGCATCCCGCTGTGTCACGGGTACTTTCCGTGTTAGTGGGATTTGCTCACCCTGCAAGTCAGCGTCTCTGCGCCCAGGACCTGGGAGTGAGAACTCTGCCTGCTCAGCGGGGTGGGAGGGAATGATGCAGTGTGCGCTGCTGGGATGGTGTGTGGACAGGGTGATGCTCACCTGCAGAGACTCTGCCCACTGGCTGCTCCTTCCTGGGTGATGTCTGTAGGTACCCGTGGCTGCAGGATGTACCCAGCTGGGTGCTGGAGCACCAGAGTGGGGTTTGGGGCCGCACACGGGAGTCACACACTTCCCTGGGGAATCGAATGGTTGTAGAAAATCAATATGTTTGCTTGTTGGGTGCCTCAAGGCTGGAGGCCACTCCTTTAGCACAGGGGTCCCCCAGTCCTGCTGCCTGGGCTGTGACATGGGAGAGGGCTGGAGGGCTGCCAGCGCCCTGGGGGCTTTTTGGAGCCTGGCTACAGCACGGTGTGGGTACGGTGTGGGAGTCCATGTCCCAGGCTTTTGCCGGCAGGCAGGGAGAGGGAAGGAGAGCTCC
>NW_010387735.1:3329-7296 GCF_000710305.1 Buceros rhinoceros silvestris
GGAAGCGGCCAAGGGAGCCGGTGACGCAGGCACACCTGACGCACACATCAGTGCCATTAAAAGACGCATCTTGCACTTCCCATCTTAACTCCTCGCTGCCCGGCAGAGGAAGCCAGGGACAGCTCAGAAACACTTCAAAACGTGTGGGATGTGTCTCAAAAGCTCTGTCCTTCCAGCAGCCCAAGCACTATCACCCTTCAACAGAAACAATAAGAACCCAGGCTGTGCCATGAGCTCGTGCTCTAGGCACTCTCCACCAGACCTGGTCGGAAACATGGTCCCACGGTAGGTCTTTAAATCCTGCTCGTGCCAGTTTGTCCCAGGCGTGTTCCCGATGCAGCAAGCTGTAAAACACAGCCGGCACCACCCTTGGGTGCTGCTCAGCTGCCGTATCAGCACGACCTGCTGGGGGCTGTGGGAGGGACCTAGACCCCGTGTCGCACCTGGTGGGTGGAGGAGGAGCACAGCTGGCACAGGGGTTTTTTTCTGTTTCCTCCTCTCTGCCGTTTCCACCTCACCCAGGGTGGCAGGAGGGAGGCCGAGGAAGGGAAGGTGGAAGCTCAGCAGACCACTGTCAGAAGATGGTGGCATCCCAAAGCTGATGCAGCAATCTGTCTCTGCTCCAGGGAAAGCAGACCTGGAGGAAGGGCACAGTGAAGGCTTTGCTCATGCCCATGTATTCTACCCAGACAACCGCATCCCCTAGGGGGTGGGTCTGTGGGAGCAATAAAGAGCTTGCATGGGCCACCCCAAGGCTCTCTGTTTGTTTGTCCACCTGAGCCCTGCCTTGCTGTCCCCACAGCCCACCCTACCCCACAGCACTGACCTGCCTTAAGCCATGTGATGGCTCAATGTGCGAGACGGGTGAGTTGGAGTGAGGCTGCAAAAGGAGGTGGAAGGCCACAGGCTTTATCAGCCTGTGACTCAGCCTGCCTTGCCGTCAGCCAGCGGCGAGGGGAAGACGTAATTAAGAAAAAAAAAAAAAGAAAGAAACATTTCTGAAGTTTTCGCCATCCAAACACTTTAGTGAGACCCATCTCCAAAGCAAGTCCAGAGTGTGCTCCAGGCAAGGGACAGGTTTCTCCAAGCCCTCATCCCCTGTGATCCAGGGCAGCCTTTTCCCTGCCCACCCACAGCAGAGCTCCCCCAGCCTACATGTGCAGCTGCCTGTGTGCCCTCCTGCCAGCGCAGCCCCGAGCTTGCACAGTGGCATGAGACTGGGAACGTCCCAGGCTGCCTCTGAGAGTTTGTCCCCACTGCCACCACCCTGGTTTATGCCCCCTGCTGAAATACCCGCCCTGCTTTGGGGGCAAATTTGAAGGCAGCCGAAGGCTGGCTGCTCTTCGGTGCTTATGTGCCCTGCAAGTTTTGCTGCTACACCGTGATCTGCAGCTCTAGGGGAAGCTGAGAAACAAACTTCCTATTTACATGGGATTTAAAGGGCGAGAAAAACCCGACCATTGTGCATTGCAGTCCTCCAGCCCCCTGAGGCAGGGCTGCTGCTGAGCAGACCCCACCACGGATTATGAGGGGTGTTGGCAATCCGCTCCCTGCCAACAAAGCGATGTTTGCTCTGAGTCGTCTGAATGGCAACGTTCACCCTGTTGCATCCAGTGAACCCTTCAAGAGCTAATCGGGATTTTTCCAGGTGTTTGTGAATATTCACCTCCGTGCCGGGGTGTTGCTATGGCTGAAAGCAGCCAAGCTTCGCTCTGGTTCATCGCTCGAGCAGCCCGCTGGTGCTCGTGCTGGGAGGCTGAGCAGCTTTAGGCAAGCTGAGCATCTCTGGGCGGGCGAAGGAGAGCTGGGCTGGCTCACCGTTTGCTCTAAATTTCATGAGAATTGAAGAATCTGCAGAAAACTCGTCAGTTATCTCAACAACCCTGAATAATGATTAACCCAAACCCACGAATCCAGCAATGGGCTTTTTTATCAGAGGGAAAACATTGTCATATGAGTTTTTTCCAGCCAGCTGTGAGAGCAGGTAACTGATAAGCTCGTCATTGGAGTGGGGCTGAGCCAATGGGAGCCGATGGTGACGGCTTTCACTTCTGTCTAGCAACAGCTTCTCCTTGAGCAGCAGACGGTAATTCAATGCTTTCTCTTGCTTTTATTGAGCTCCCCACTTCCTGCCCTCCTGCTACGCTGGGGTTTTCATGGGGGACACTCAGAAACTGAGTTTCACATGAATTGTCACTATTTTTCTGCATGTTTTGGTGTCTATTCCCATCCTGCGTGGTAAGAGCTGCAGCTGTAAGGGTGGATGCATCCCCCCACCCTGGTCACATCCTGGGCTCTGCCCATGCACCCGGGGCTCTGCTTCTGCTGGGTGGGTGTCAGACACCATGACTAAAGCTCCAGTGCAGCTGAGGAATTTGTCTAACCACTTTGCAATCTCACCTTAAACCTGCAAAGCCGCTGCAGGAGGTTTTTGACGGCAGCTGTTACTAACAGCATCTCTCCATCAACTGCTAAAAACTCACTGGTGGTTTTTGGCTGCCACTAAGAGCCAGTAAATGCCACATACGCTTGAAATAGCACCGTCGCAGAAGAGACGAGAATTGGTTCTGTTCTAGCTCAAACCAGGACACGGCTGTACCAGGACACCCTGCACCAGGGACATGTCTGCCCCTTCTGTCCTGCATTGCCAGCACCTGGCCATGGTCCAGCAGCTTTCCTGGCTGCTGGGGACTGTTTGCATGGAGACCATGGCTGGGAGCGACATCCCCTGATCAAACACCTGGTTTGCTTTGATGCTGGCTCTGGTTATCACGGTACATGTGGTTGAAATGCCAAATAAGCCCCAAATGTCTTGGGGTGGAGCAATTCTGGTACCTAGTAACAGCTCAGAGCGAGCCCCTAACCTGTGGCAGTCCGTCCCCTTGCTGTGGGGACACGGAGGGACAATTTGCCCCATTTGCAGGCGGAGAGCAGAGGCTTTGCTCAGGTGACTCGCCAGACACCAAACCTGTCCGAGCGGAGGGAGGAACCAGCCTCCCTTCTCCCCTGCCATCACCCCTCTCCTCTGCGCCCTGAGTGTCAATTAGAAGGCAGAAAACTTGAGGCAGTGAGACTGGATCTCAGGAGCCTTAATGACCTGCTTGGCTGGGAAAAGCGAATAGGTGATGTGGAAATGAACAGGCACATCTCGGCTGCAGGAGGGTGCAGGTGTGCATGTGAGCATGTGCATGTGTGCATGTTCATGTGTGTACATGTGTAAACTGCCAGCAGAGCCACCCGGATTGGCTGCAAAACCCCTTCTCGACCAGTGCCGGGGACCAGGGTGGCCTAGCAACAGCCTTTCCCTAATGAAAAACAAGCCACTTAACCATCGTGACTGTCTGCAGAGGAGAGGAAAAGGCACAATCCCTGGCACAGCCTCCCCGGGGAGCTGGCCCCAAAGGGGGACCCAGCAACGGCTGTACTGGACGGGCTGGGATGGCCCAACCCATGTACCTGTGTGCCCCTCAGTCCCCATGGGAAGGGCTTGTAGTAGGCAGCACTCGGGGAAGCCCCTGGGCGAGAAACTCCCTCCCGCTCAGCTCCAGCCCCTGTGCAGGCAGCCTGGGTGCCGGGCTCACCCCCAGCATGGCAGGGGGACCCCTGCTGCAGGTACCCCACTGTGCTGCACCATGGGGTGAGTGGGGGCTGGATGCCAGGTAGCCATGGGGAACATGAGCTGCTGAAAGTGCCACCTTTAGGGCAGGAGAGGTTCATGGGGTGCAGTGCTGGGGGTGTTTTGCAGCACTGTGGGGTAAAGGAGGAGCTGAGGGGTCAGTCACTGCTCAGAGATGTCACCGTCCCTCGTACCTGCACTGGGATTCTCTCCTCCAACACCCGCCAGGCAAAGAACTCTGTGGACAGCGGGGTCGGACATGTGAGCCCATGCCTTAGCGACAGCCTCTCTGTGAGCCAGACCACAAAATAACTCCTGATGTTATGGCTGGGGTGAGCAGGGGCTGGCCCT
>NW_010387735.1:7370-7614 GCF_000710305.1 Buceros rhinoceros silvestris
CCCTGGCGCCAGGCATGGGGACACGTCGCAGGAGGCAGGCCAGGAGCTGGGGACAGTGGCAGAGAATATCAAGGCACAGCATCCCTTCAGGGCTGCAGAAACGCCTCTTCCTTGGGGAACAGCAACAGGTCAACACGTCGCAGGAGGCAGGCCAGGAGCTGGGGACAGTGGCAGAGAATATCAAGGCACAGCATCCCTTCAGGGCTGCAGAAACGCCTCTTCCTTGGGGAACAGCAACAGGTCA
>NW_010387735.1:7826-8149 GCF_000710305.1 Buceros rhinoceros silvestris
GTGGGGAGAGGACCCAGCCCAGCCCAGCCGGCACTGGGAGCAGCAGCTGCGTGGCGTGGCATCTCCTTCACCCCCAGCTGCTGCAGCATCTCAGGGAGCTTTAAGCTCTGCACCAAACCTGTGGTCTTTCAGCCTGCTTTTCCCTTACCAGCTCACCCTGGGGATGATGGGGAGATGTCGCAGCACCTCTGGTGGGTGACAACTTTAGATTTTCTAGTTCAAAAGGGCAGTTTAAGCTCAGCTGAAAGCACAGCCTGTGCCTCCAGCTCAGACTTGCTCCACAACAGAGCACCCACATACCCAGGACCCCTCACAAAGCATTA
>NW_010387735.1:8315-9844 GCF_000710305.1 Buceros rhinoceros silvestris
ATTAGAAAAAACCCATCCCACCCACCCCCCCCAAACAAGAAAACAAAATGACATCACCTTTCCAACCTCACCTGACAGAGCAGAGCACACAGGGGGTATGTCCCAGTCCAATATCCCGCTGCGATGTGTGGAGCGTGGTGAGGGCTCTTCTCTGGGGGAACCTGATGGGAAAAATTAAGAAATAACTGAAGTGGGGAGGAAATCACAGAACGTGACTCTCCCCTCCTCTGGGGACACGACTCCCCACCCCCCCACTCTCGTCGCAGTTTTCGCTCCATTTGTGCCCGTTCCAGCTCCGCGCTGTTCACTAGATGGTGCCCTCGGGCTGCTGGTTCCCGGGTTCTCCCCTCCCAGGCAGGGGACGGGACGGGGCACGGTTCTGCCCCGGGCTCCCGGGCTGTGCTTTAGGCAGGTCACAAGCACAAAGGAGCCTGAAAGCCACTTGCATGGCTCGATGAAATCCCTGCGTGGTTTGGGTCTGGTGATGCTCTGCGAGCACTGACGTCCCTCCCATAGCCTGCGTCTATCTGAATCCCTCAGTATTTCATATTTCTACCATGTGAAGGTGGTTTACATCCCTAAGGCAGGAAGGGAACATGAGAAGGGCAAAGAGGCAATTCCATGGTGAATGCATTTGAGTGAAATAACAACTAACCACCAACAACCATCACAAAAATAATGTGTACGGCCATAGTTCTGCAGCTCCATGCAGAGGGAACGAGGAGGAAGACAACCTAACACACACCGGTGTTACTTGGAGGATACTCATTCATTTAGAAATTTAAATCAATGGCATAAAGCAGCATTAGCTGTCGCCATTAGGAAGGAGCCCTGCAAGGGAGCAGGAGGATGCGATGGGACGGGGATGCAGGGCATCTGTGGGACGACCCATGGACCCATGGCAGGAACAGCACGTCAGCACCAGGGGCTGTTTCTGATCCTGGGAGGTCACTGTTTGCATTTGGCCTTCACCTGGCCATGATGGAGACTTTCCCTTTTATTAGAAACCACTCCTGCCTTTATAAGATGGGGATCCCAGCAGTGAGTGGCAACTTCCAGGGGCCATGTCACACGAGACCACTCTGTGGTGGCAATTTAGGACATGCTAGCGTCTCCCTAATCCTTCTGGTGTCTTAAAACAGCAGAACGATGGAAAAGATCAAAGCCAGAGCTACACAGAGTAGCATTTGCTGTCATTTTAAAATGGAATTAATATACAGTTCTATGTTAAAAAGTTGCTCCAAACCAGTTTTGTGGCTCTGCTCATCTCTGCCCTGCCCCAGGCAAACTCTGAGTCCTGCCCCTGTGCTCACACTGCTCTGAGTCCTGAAGAGCCATCCAGACATCACGGTCTGAGACACAAAGGCCAGGGACTGCTCCTAATTTTTCTTGTTATTTTTATATTCTCATTTTAATTTTTTAAAAAATGTTTAACATGGAAGAAAATACGTTTTCCATCAGTATCAGCAGCTCTAATGTCCTGGAGAGAGCGACCTTGCCAGTGAGCCTTGAGGAGCTAACATCAGCAG
>NW_010387735.1:9941-10871 GCF_000710305.1 Buceros rhinoceros silvestris
CAGGAATAGTCTCTCATTTTGGGGGTGAATGTGGAGAATGACCACAGGAACACAACAACTGCTTACAGAACTTGCTTTTCATCTTCCAGGTCTTCCTCGTTGGAGGAAAGCTTGGCCAGGCCAACTCGTGAAACTGGGAATTCAATCCCAGGTACCTCCACGAGGGCTGCTCTTCAGTGACTGAACGATGTTCCTGCCTTGGGCAGACACAGGTTCACCCCTCCTCTAGGAACGGCTCCTTCCTCTCTGCTGCCTCCAACTCTCAGAAACCTTCACCTCTGGGCAGGAGACAAATCTGCCCCTTTGTGCCCGGGGACCTGACAGTCCTCTGTCTTCAACCCCGCAAATAAAACTCCATGTTAGCATCTAAGCCCAGCATCAGGAGAAACACTGCAGAAAAACTGCTCACCCTTGTCATTTCTATAATTTGCCTTTGAGCAGGCTCAGAATATTCCTTTATGAAGGAGCTGTTTCGTTGCCCATGCTGCATTGACCATGGATGTTTTTTCCATGTTTGCTTGTAGCTCGGGAGAGAAAACTTGCAGCAGGGAATCATGTCTCTACCTGCCTGCTCAAACAGGTGAATTTTTCATTAAGGGACCACAAAAATTGTTAAAGATGTCTGGTTTTGACCCATTTCAGCAGGTTTCCCAAGTTCACAAAGAATTTAACAGAGAATAAATCCATTAATTCATACTCTGATGCAGGAATATGGGCACAAAGAGGGGAGCATCCAGAAAGCTGTCCCCTCCTCCCTCCCCAAGCCTCCTTTGCTTTGGGCTGTCCTGCATGGATGAAGCTGGCTAAGCCTGAGTCCCAGTTAGCATCTCTGGGGCACACTCCCTTCTGCAGCTCTCCCAGCCATGCCACAGCACCGATGCCCTCACCAAGAGGCTGGCCAGGGACTGCAGCCCCCTCCCGCCGGGGCGG
>NW_010387735.1:10987-13729 GCF_000710305.1 Buceros rhinoceros silvestris
TCCAGCTGGGGCTGACCACTGGGTGGTCAGCCAGGGTGGTGGGATAGGCTTGGCACAGGTGGCCTCTGCCCCTTCTCCAAGGTGTTCTGTTGGCACCAGGCAAGCACCAAGCTCTCAGGAGGGGACAGGGGCTGTAGGTATTGGGAGAGAGAGAAAGATGAAGCAGCTGATGGGAAACAAGGAGGGAGTTTTCCCTTGGGCTCGCCTCTAAATGCATCCCCCAACTCAGGTCACTGCTGCCTCTCCCAGGGGACCCATTTCACCTTCTGACAGCTCCGTGCACGGGAACTGCTGCAGCAGGGACCTGAGGAGCTTTGCCAGCCTCCACCAAGGGGTTTGGGCACACACTCACCCCATCCCTGGGAGCAGACACGGGACAGACAGCCATCCCTGAGTCCCCCAGCAGCCTTCACAGGCAGGATCAGGATCAACCCTGGCTGCCTGCATCCCCTGAGGCTGGAAAACACCCGTGCCAGGACGAAGACACTGTGCATGTGTGCACCTCTTTGGCCTGTCTCTCCATCCCCGGGAGAGGGGCTGACCTGCTCGGCAGATCCTGATAACGGGCCATTTTGAGCAAGAGCCGTCGGAAAGAAACCGCCTTTCACAGCAGCACAGAGGACAGTTGTTCCTGGGGCCAAACCTCCCTCTCCTCCTCTCCTGCCTCGGGATGCTCGGCTGCTCAAAACCCACGGAGGCCATGGGGAAGGAGGAGACCTGGGAAGAGGGATTTACGGCTTGCTTCGAGGCGAGCGGGGCGGCAGGAGGAGCCGTGTCTGGGCAGGGGTTTGGGGGGGAGAGGGCGGCATCAAGACAGGGCTGCAGCCGGCTGACGCCAGCCCCGCTCTGCGGGCTGAGACCCTTCCAAGGCGCCGGCCGAGGTACAGATGTTCCCATTGTGCATCTTGGGAGCCTTCTCGGAAAACTCCAGCAGCTTCGTTCCTCCAGCTGCCTTTTTAGCTCCAGCTTTAGGGTTTGAGGGTTTTTTAAAATCATATATGTAAGTTTGGAAGAGAGCCTTCGCACTGCCACATTTCTTTGCCTCGTGCCAACCTTCCCAGCATTTAAAAAGCTTCCTCTCTGTTTCATGTGCTCCCCCCGCCGCCTGAACAATCGTCACCATCCCAAGGATTGGCACTATTAAGCTCCGGTGCAAAGCAACCGCTGCCAACCACAGGCTGTTTTGTATTGCAGGGGCTGGTTCGTGGGGTAGAGCAGACGGGTGGAGAGGCGGGCTGTGAATGGGGACCCTGCAAACCAGTTCTGCCCTAGCAAGCGTTTGATGCTAGAAATCCACATGACCCTGTCAGTGCTCCTTGACTCAATTTTCCCACCGACAGAACAAGCAGCATCACAGTGGGGAGAAGAGAGGCTTGCAAACCACTCTGAGATCCTGAGTTACAGGGGTTTTATTCCCCCCCTGCTTCCCATGGGCAAAAGCAGCTACGCAGGAATGAGAAGTGAGACGTGAGAGGGATGTTAGATCAGCCCTCAGACACAGCAGGAGAGGCAACTTTGAAAAACCGAGCTGGGAACAGAGCTAAAAAAATTATTGAAGGATTTTGGGAAGAATCAGCCTCTTAGAACAGGATTGGAGCCAGGAACCAGAGCTGCAGGGCACTGCCTCTGGATCTAGCTCCATCACCGACCAACTTTAGGGTATGCTTGGGCCCTGCAGGCAGAGGGAGTGACCAAAGCCTTGGGTTGAGTCTAGGTGTGAGCAGAGAGGGTGTTAATATCCTGGTTTGGGTCCCGCTCTGCTCCTGCATCTCACTCTGTCCTTGTTTATAAACCACTTTGGCTGAGCCAAGGGCAATGCTGGTTCCCCATGGCTGAGGCTCCCAGTTAGTCTTTGGGTCCAAACATAATGGGAGGTCAAGGTGAAAGCCCTGCAGCGCTTTCCAACCCTCATCCTGGCCTGAATCCTCTCTCAAGTACAACACCTTTAAGGTTAGCAGGGGATCCAGGTGTAATTTCCTTAGAAAGCATAGCTTAAGAGAGGGGAAAATTACCCCATCGCTTCTGCCAGCACTAGCAGCTTATGGACAAGAGGGCAATAAATGAGAATCAGCTTCCAAAGAGGAACAAGAAAGCAACACCACTTAGAGCCAGAGAGCAACAGAAAGTGCACATTTGTAGCAGGAGAGATGTTTACAGCCCACGAGCAGCAAGAAAAGCCACAGCTTTTAAAGGGAGTGGGGACAGAGGACATCTGTTTTTCAAAACAATCAGGAAAGGGAGTCTGAAAAGCAAGCACAGCTCTTCTAGACATTAAAGAAAAGGCAGCAGCTGCTGGACGTCACCCTCGGATCACGAGGGCATCCAGCGTGGGGGTCACATCAGGAGGCAGGCCAGCAGCAAGGTGACAGGCAGGGCTGGCAGCAGGAGGGAAGGCAGGGCTCCCCGGAGCCCTTTGCTGGTGACAGAATGCCCTGGGAAACTCCAGGCCTGGGGGGTTTGATCTGCCGCTGCAGATAGGCTCTTCCTTATCAGCTTCCTCCTCCAGGCACAAGGCGTTCGGAGTTGGAGAGCAGGATGTTCAGGGCTGGCATCATTGTGGTGCCGATTCACACTGTTTCACTTCCTACATCCCCTAAAAATCATGGAGCAAAACTGCGAGTAGTTTGCAGCCAGCCCCCTGCAGCCAAGCCCCCCAGCCCCAAGTCCACTGGGGCACCAAGCCATAGGCACAAGCCAGACCAGTGTCCACAGCTCCCCAACACAGGAACCTGAGTCTTACAG
>NW_010387735.1:13817-18770 GCF_000710305.1 Buceros rhinoceros silvestris
CACTCTTTCACAGCTTGCAAGTTGCATTTAAACTATCAAAAACATAACCTCCACCCCATCGTGTCCCTCTGCGAGGTCTCAGTGCCCACCAGGAGCTATGGCCCATCCACCTTCCCCTTCTGATGCGCACCCCAGACACACAGCGTGGGCACAGCGAGGTGCTGATGAAAGGGGTTTCAAAGGCTGCCTCGCTAAATAAGGAGTCACTTAAACAAGACAGGAAGGCAGGGAGAGCCCCACATGACAGCTTTGAGATGTCAGATCTGAGAAACTGAGAAGCACCTGTAGGATTAAGGAGCCAAGCAGAAGCTCTGAGAGCACCCTCAGCTCCTAAATGATGAATAGGAGCCATCCCCTTTCCTCTGACACCCCCATTCCTTTTGAAGTCTTGGCTTATGTCCTAAAAAGTTAACAGTTTTAAAGAGAAACAGAGAGAGAAGGGAGCATCTTCCACCAAAGAGTCAGCGAGCATGCACATCCTACCGCTGTTCATTAAACGCAGCTAACACTCTCCTTTTTTTCAGCTCAGATAAAGCACTGTGTGTAAGTAGATAAGAGGCTTATATACCCAGGAGGCTCAATTAATGTTCTTAGTTCGCACGGCCTCAGGTAGAAGGCGTTGCTGACCCCGGGCTGCAGCTACCAACTGTTTAAGCAATAGCTTTCTTTTAAAGTCTTTAAAATCCAAAGGGTTTTATTTTTAGGTATTCCTAGTACTCCTCATCTCCGCAGCACTTCAGCACAATTTTCCCCGAGTCTGCAGGTACTCCTGAGCAGCCTAACAAAAACTATTTCTCTTTCCTCCCCTGTTACCTAAATCCTTACACAAAAAGGAAGAGGCCCCCCAAGAGGTGGCTCTTGGATAGCCCCGCTGTGGGGCTGGGCAGGCTCAGCTGCACTGGCCCACCTGTAGTAAAGCAGGAGCTGCCTCTGGTGCTGGTTTAAGTGAGCATGTGGGAGCCCAGGGTGCCTGCAGGAGGAGGAGGGGTGGCTTGTGTTCCTCATCTGAGCCTGCTAGTCAGGCTTGTTCAGAGTCAGTTTTAGCTCTCCTGTGGTCCTATCAGAGAAGAGGCACTTGGGGGTTCTATTTTTCGTCTAGAAAAATAGCAAGTATTTGAAATGGGGATGTGTTTCCTAAGGGATATGCCGGGGTGTAACTCCCAAGAAGCTTCTCTGTCTTTCACAGGTAGCTCTCAGACTGTACCCTGTGCAAACAGCCTGTGCTGGAGTGTCAGCAGGTCCTGCAGCTACTTAGCGCTGTCTTCATCACTTACTGACTGCAGCAGTAGGGTTAGGGTCTGTCCCTTTCCTAGGGCTGATCAAAGGAGCAAAGTGTCCTTCGCTGCTGAAGACAGAAGGACAGTGATAGCAAAACAAACCAACCCAAAAAACAAATAAAAACCAAACCTCAGGGATGTTCTTGAGGTCCTGGGGGAGCGCTGTGCCGTAGAAGCACTGGTGATAATACGGGTACAGCACCAGTACTAAAAGATACAGGTGCTCAAAGACGCAGCTGCTGTGAGCAGGATAACCATGGATCAAGGGAATAGCAAGGATCAGCAGAGCTTAGCAGGGCTGTGGTCACGGCTGAGGTTTGCAGTGTGCCAGCCTGTGCCCCCGGTGTCTTCCTCCTGCTCTTATGTCTCTGCATCGATAGGTGTGAGAGCATTCTAAATATTACAGAGTGAGGCAAGTGGCCTAAGAGGAGGATGCTGTGCAGATGTGGCCAGAAGTGACCACAGCCAGTGGTGAGCAGGGAGTTCTGCTGCCCGTCTGGGACAGAGGCACAGCCAAAGATCCGCCAGCAGCTGTAGCCCACCCCTCACCCCTGCTGGCACTGCTGGTGCCCTGCCAAGGTAACACAAGCGGCTGCCTGTTTCTTCTCTCCGGTTGGGGCTGAACCAGCCTTCCAGGCTTTGGGCCCTTCTGGAATCACTGGTGACCACGTATGAAGAAGACTTACAGATACAAATGCTTTCAATTCCCAGCTTTGTGCTCCTCCACCAACCCACCCTACGTTGTAGCTGATCTTTGTCACAGGTGAATGAACTCAGCATAGAATACACAAGCGCTGAGATAAACACCGTGTTTCATTCCAAGGCGAGGTGCACACTGACCCTACGATCCTGGACATGCCGTGCTCCCAGATCCATCCTACGTGTCTAAGCAGGTCACTGTTTCTCCAGCCAGCACACAGCCTTCCCCTCCTGCCCTGCTCCTCTCTGCCAGCTGAGCCCTCTGGGACGGCGCGGTGTCTGCGAAAGACAATGTGTGCTGAGCTCTGCTGGCTGTCATGGCAGGGAGGCTTCAACAGCATCCACACTAAATGGGCTAGAGAAGATTAAGTGTTCTCTCTGCTCCTGAAAGGCCCATTTAATTCACTTTCACCCTCTCTTCCCCCTCCCCCAGACCTCCCTGGCATCCAGGACACAGGGACTTTTATTACACCACTGAAAACCTTGAAGAGGACTGATCTTTTGGGGTTTTTTTTTGCCTGTTCCACCCCTTAGAGAAATGTCTCCTCTGATGGGCCACCAAGATTACGTGCCTGTTGTCACGCACAGGCAGCTCTGTCCCCAGAACAGCCTGACAGTGGGTTTGCTCAACCAGCATCTACCTGGGGCTCAGATGGCCCCAAAAGCGAGATTTGAAGCTCGGCAGAGGGGAGGGCTCTGAGAAAGGATGCGTTATCAGCCACAGACAAAGAGTTTCTCTTGCTGCTTGGTCCCCTCCAGTGTTTTAGAGGGACGTGGCAGAAGCCCTGAGGCACTGGCAGGGTGGCAATAAGATGGGCAGAGGCAGCAGGATGGGGCAGGCTGGCCTTGGCCTTTCCTCTTCTGTTTCTTTCCGTGCTGGGCGACCAGCTTGCTTCTCGCCATCCCCGAGCACCTGAGGCAGGGCACAGCTGCTTGATGAAATAGTTGAAATTCCAGAAATGTCTGAAATTAATTCGTCTTCCTCAGTTTGCACTGGAGATGCTGAAACCCACTTCACTCTGGGTTTGTCCTGCTGGAAATGAGCTTATTTTGTTGCTCAGGGGCCAGCCATGCAGCTGGGCTGTTTTTTTCTTAGGGAGGGGAAAGCAGGCCGTGAGGAATGTGAGGTATCATGGGCTTTGCATGCATGTGCCTTCCTCTGGCTCAGCTCAGGAGCAAGTCTGTCTCTGTGGGGCCAAGCGCTCCCTGATGTAGCAACCCCAGAAGCAGCAGTTACAGGTCAGCCCCAGGTGTCTCGCCAGCTGCAGGTGTCTGAATTTAACTGGGAAAGGGCCAGATTCCCCACTGGAGACGACATCTGCAAAATGTGCTGGCTGTTAGATACTTAACTGAAACCTCTCTGGACCTGCCTCATTAAAACAAACTAGGAATCAAAAGTTTTCTCTTAAGAGATGCATGAGCAGGAAAGTGTGTATTTGCCTTTTTGGTGAGCTCCCCATCCCAGAGAGGCTTCCCTCTACTTGCTACCCTTAACCAGGAGAGCTTGGGATTAATCTTGACTTTGAGACTTTGCTTTATGTCCAGTGCCCCTCCAGCCCTCTTGTGAGAGATACAAATGTGCTGATATGACTGTGACAGCAGCTCTGCGCTGCTACAATCACGGCTTCTGCAGCACAGGAGGGCATCCGTAGAGACACACTGCTGCCACTGCCTCCCAGCCCGGCTCTCAGCCCTTTGGGTTAAGCCAAGATCGTGTCCTTGCAGAAGTCCATGGCAAAACTCCAGCTGAGCTAAAAGTTCTCAGGTTTCTTATTAGGAAATCTTGCTGAAGGTACAGTAATAAAAACAGTATTTCTGAAAAGAAATCAAATGCCAAGCAAGAATAGTAATTTCTCCTAAAGATGTGCCAATAATGGGAAAATCCTCAGTCAATAAAGAGCAAGAGAAATGCTAAGCTGCTAGAAATCAGGTGGGGCTGTCTCCAATTAGCCTGTTACCATGTGAATGCAGCACATCTGGATTTGCTTTTGTTGCTCTGACATTTCTTTTCCAAGAGACATAAATGTCCAACATGTCTTTTTTTCTTTTTTTTCCCTCTGAGACAGTCCCATCTTTCCCAGCGCTCAGTACTATGACAGTCGTGTTTCCCTGCTATAAGCAAGGGAGGTGCCAGCCTGCGCTGCCTGGCGCTGGACAGACAGTTGTTTACCCCAGGGAAGGTCTGGCAGGTGAATTTGAGCTGCACAAGAGCAATAGGCTTTGGAAGTCTGAACCCGAAAGGGACATAAGCACGTGCTGCTGCAAACCACCACCTACCTCACCAAACTAGAGTCACCCACCCCCTCTCTTGCCACTGGAGTGTGCAGCTTTGGGTCGAGAGCAGCCCAGACGCGCTGGTGCTGTGGCACAGCAGTGTCAACACATCACCCTAAAGCAAGACTTGCAGCTCTCTGATGATGGGGGAAAAGCAAAGATGTGAGAGAGGCAGCGTGAAACGAGGCTTTCTGTTTCAAGACAGCTACAGGCTTTGAAGATCAAGAACTCTGCAGTAAAGGCCATGCCGTGGGCTCACCCAAAGGCTTGTGCAGACCCCTGGTTCTACTGCCGAGGATGCAAAGGGGGCAGAACTCCACTCAACAATCTCTTGGGTGAAGACTCAGGCTATGAATAAGAGCAGAACTTCAGAACACTCTGGCACATCCACTGTTTGGGTAAGGCATATTGGCGACTATCTTCTCTTCACCCAACAAAAATGGGGAGAAACCTGTCAGCCAGTGGGATACTGAAGAATTTTGCCTTCTTCCCTCATCCACTGCTTGAAAAGAAAACACAGCTTTCTGCAAAGTGTGTGTTTATTTGAAAAGAGTCCTTGAACTCCTTCCCTCCCTAGGTGTCTGGCTGTAGGTTCTCGGTGATGGCCAAGCTCCATTGCTTGCTCTGATGGGACACAGGTCAAATTTCTCTCTCAGTCTCTCACTCCAGACACCTTCTCCAATATTTGCTTAAAAAAAATCAC
>NW_010387735.1:18875-29290 GCF_000710305.1 Buceros rhinoceros silvestris
CCATGTCCAGTCTGCCAGTAATTTTTCTTACTGGAATCTCTTGTAGTTCAAGGGCTGTCAAAAGAAGAAAAATTGCCCACATAATTTTATTCCCTGGTGTTATCACGCTCTGTCTGCTCCATCCAGGATGTGCCCACAGTAAGGCAGAGCTAGAGTCGCCAGTAATAATTACTATTATGGCACTGCGAAAAGCCTTAAAAGGCATGGTGGTTACGGGCAGGGAAACCTGCAGCTAGCAACCAGGTCCAGTTTATGCAAACACAACCTGACTCACAAAAGCTGCAGTCAGACGAAGAGTTGAGAGCTCCTTCTGTCATCCCAGGATTCTTTCCGGCTTTCACTGGGCTGGCTGAGCTCTGGGATGGGACGTAGCTGGGGCTGTGCACTGTACGAGCAATGCGAGCCTCTCTGCTTCCTTCCCTGAGGCCAGCTTGGGCGCACACCACACACTCCTCTCACCACGTAAGCAGCTGCAGGACAAGCAGCAGTTGAGGACTGCCATTAGGAGGGCAGAAGGAGAGCCCTGAAGGATTGCTCTTTATGAGGCTTGCTTGTTTTCCAAGCCTCGGTACACATGGAGAGAACACTTTTGTTTCCAGATCTGTCCCATCATGGCATGCCTGGGGACAGCAGGGCGATCTATGACTTCCCCTCGACACAGTCCCTCTAGCTCACAACTCCCCTCTTCACACTGTCTGTAGCAACAACAACCCTCCCAGTGTTCTGGCTGCTCAGAAACAAGCTGTGTCTGACTGTGCTTTGTAAGGAGGTAAAACCCAGAGGAACCTGAGCTTGCTGTAGCAGCGTGGTACGTGCTGATGTTCTACTGAGCAGCACTCCTGCCTAGAGACAACATATCCATCAGTCATCATGTGATGGAGAGCTAATGCAGGGTATGTGCTTGTGTCCTGGCCAGGCTGTTCTTCCTGCCCAAGGTCAAGAACAGTCTCCTTCTGGCCCTGCCTTTTTGGGGAAGCAGAGAGAAAGCAGGTCTCCAAAACCAAGACTTCAGAAGAGTGTGTTCAGTTCAGACAGCAGAGGTGTGGCTGCCTGGTGCCTGCAGCCTGTGTCTGCAGAGGGGATGATCTTGCTGGCCTCCCTCCCGAGATCCCTGCTTGCCTTGCATATTATCCTTGCAACAAGGAACACTCTCCTGGCAGTCCCAGTGTTCCTACCCCTTTTGCACATCTCTTCACCTTTGCCTCATCCCAGGGCAGAACTTGTGTCTGGGAGATCAAAGAAGGCAGCTGACAGTAGCGGCAGCAAGTCTTCTGCACCACCACGTGCAGAAAGTGGAGGTCTGGGAGTGGGATATTTAGACAAATATTTGGTGGATAAATGTCTGAGAGCCATTAACTGAGCAGGAGAGGAGCTGAGTTGTGATATCCTAGCGCACATATCTGCTTTACCTCCCATCTGCCCCAGGAGAAGTGAAGTGCTGACCTCTATGTGTGCGTGCAGTGGTCAGAAGCGGTTGGCTGGTCACAGAGGTGTGTGTTTTTGCTGGTGAACTCTGTGAGCAGGGGTAAAAGGTGATGCTGAAGGCAGCATAGCACCCAGGGCAGAGCCTTGCGCATACTGGCCTCCTGTGCCCCAGGGGCAGGCAGTCTTGGAAGGCTCTCCCTGTGTGCTGGGTCATGCTAAAAGCTTCCAGTTCCCCTATGTGAGGGGACAGCTACCAGCATTCTAAAACATACCGCTGCCATCTGTCTCCCCAGACATCCTGGCTCCGTCCTCCACAGGTTACCATGGGAGCTGCAAAGCTCTGCCAAAATTCGCACCTTATAGGAACTTTTGAGTGGAAACTCCAAATCCGTGTAATTTCCACACTTTCAGCGGCAGCCTCTCCACCCTCCCACCCCTTTCTCCAGCATTTCACTACCCTGCAGATCCACAGACTGGACAGACCCTCCCATTTCAATATCTGTGCCCTGCAGCTCTGCACTGAGCCCGCCCTGGCACTCCGTGGAGCCACAGATATCAGTCCCTGGTTTGCTCTGGCCTCTGGTTCAGCTCCTCACAAACCCTGAAAAAGAGACAGTGGCATTTTCCTGATGTATGTCTAGGAACGAAGCATTTCAGGAGGGCTGCACAGCCCTCGCCCTGCCTGAGAGGTGCAGTGGCACCCACATGAGGATTTGACTCGATCCACTCCCTGCTCCTCCTTGGCTCTCCCCAGAGATGTAGAGCGATGTGTTTCCAGGTGCAGACAGCACTGTCCACGCCAGGGGTACAGAGACCTCACAGCTACTTACCTCCAGCCCAGGCCCTCCACCACTTGTTGGCCAGCTCAGGGACAGTTATAATTTAGGGACTTTCTGCATCCCCTTCTTGCCCCGTCATGCCCTGGAGAAAAGGCACGTCCGGCTGGTTCGCAGGCTGAAGCTTTTGGCTTTATGCTAACGGAAAGTTTTCCTCTGCAAGGCATTTTTTTTTCCTTTGGCCAGTCACAACTAAAATCCAGTCCTCAACTTAGCAAGGACAGAGCAAAGATCTCTGTGTATGATTTGTGGGTTCTGGATGGCAAATCTTAACATCATATATAGTTGTTGACTTTTCAGGTTTACAGATGTACAAGTCACACATTTTGTAGACCAGCCAGTGGGAAGTATTTTCTTTAAGCTCTTTGAAAGCCCCGGTGAAGAACAGTGAACATTTCTTATCCCCAGGCTACATACTTATTTTATCCTTAAATGTTCTTAGTAACTATTCACAGATTAAGGCTCTACTCTTCTTTAGAAGTAAAAGCCAAGATAGATTATAGATAGCAAGGGATATCGGCGGGGACAGGAGAGGATAGCTGAGATCCTTTTTTGATCACTACAGGGGGATGCAGAGAATTTAACAAGCTGCGTGTTGCAAGATGAACATTATGCAGACCAACATTTTGATGAATTATGTAAAGATGTATATACACGTGTTATACATGTATAAAAATGCATATAAAAACGCACACACACGGAGAAAATGAGCTTAGCTGATGGTTGTGGCTGGCACTTACATTGCCTTCCTCATATAAGGCGCTCAGCGTGGTTTATCAAGCTGCATGAGAGCAGCTTTCCCTCACCACTGAAAAGTGGGGGTCGTTGTTTTAGTGTTTCATAGCAACAACTCAAAAGGGAAAGCACAGTGCCCAAGTGACGCTGCTGGCTAACTGGGGAGGCGGGTTTACCGGAGGCTGGCTAGCGCAGTGGAGTCAATGCACTACTTCCATCGGGTGCCAGAGGGACTCTGGTATCACAGGCTGCCAGAAACCCCGTCTGCCCTCTCATCCCAAAGGCAGCCTTTCGTGATGTGGCCGGTCTGTTCATAAGAGCTGGATTGTGCTGACAGCTTCTTACTGTACTCACAAGAGAAGTTGGCGGCATCTGCCCATCCCAGCAGATGCCTGTCTGCTGGTGTGGTGGCAGCCCGGTGCTTGGGCAGGCTGGAAGCAGCTCACAGTGTGACCAGCAGGTAAAAGTGTCCTCCACACATTCTAGGAGACTGAGAAAGTTCTTGTCTTGTGGACAAACATCCCACAAATCAGTTTTATCCAGGTCATGCTTAGGAAACGCCCCTTGGATCCATCTGAGAGCTTGTAAGGTATTCCTTCCCTGTACCTACAGTGTGGTGGAATCCAGTCATTCCTGTCTTGCCCAGTGACCTATTGTGCTTGGTTCTCATTCAGCAGATTTTGTTCCGAATTGTGCCATTCCTGATGAAGCATGTCGGCTGATGGAGTTTTAGTGCCTGGAGGTTCCGTTTAAGCTGCCTTCACCTCGGCAGACCATCAGGAGACAACGCTTTGCTTCCATGACTGCTTGTGGCCCTGCAGAAGATCTTCTAGCAAATGAGCATAGGGGAGGCAACATCTAGCAGAGATGGTTGGGAGAGAAGGGGAGAGGCAGGGGAAGGAGCAAGCACCACCACACATGGACCAGGGTTCCCTTGACCTCAGGGTGTACTAATCCATCCCAGTGAGCACCTTCAATTGGCCAGTGAATTGTATGGTGCTGACAGAACGAGAAGACACCACTGGTTATAGTTTCATCCTTACTGTTGCCGTTTGTCAATTCTAACAGTTGTCCTTTTTTCCTTTGTTCCCCTTTTCCTGCCCTCCCTGTCTCTTCTCCATGTGTCTGCTCCAAGCCATCTCTCCTTAATTGCCTGCGTGTATTTTTTTTAATGAAAGGGCTATACAAACAGAACCCTGCAAGTGCCAGGCTAGATTCCTAAAACAAGCTTTCTCTTCCGGGAGGAGACCCGAACACATTCACTCATTGATTGGGCCGCTAGCTGATACTTGGCCCACCCCCCTCCTCCCGTATTTCAGATAGGTTTTCTTTTTTATTAAACGTCTCTAAAAAGACCAACAGATTGCCTGTGAATGACCACACAGTAGAATCCTACAAAGCTCCCATTCATGGCCAAGAAACTTGTACAATCCCAGTGGTGCGACAGAAAGACAGCTCTTTATAAACCACCCTGAGTTAAAAGGTCAATGGCCATAAACTCCCCTCCCTGCTTTCCTGCGGGGTTTGGGTTTTTAATAGTAATCAGTACTTTCTTACTATCCTAAGGAATAGGTCTTTTGAAGGGCGGGGAGTGGGGGAAGGATGCTTGAGGATGGCAGCGAAAGAGCTGTACATGCTGGTAGATGTGTCCCAGGACCCCTCCACTGCAGTTTCCTTTATCCAGTGGAACTTTTGGCTGGATGGATTAGCCTTGGCTTGGCACGTTTTATACTGCTGGCCTTGAAAAGGAGGGTGCTTTGGGTTGAATGTGGTCTGAAATTGAAAGAACCTCCTACGGAAGATGACCATGGACATGGTCTTTGAGAGAAGGCAATAGAGTTATGTGGTCAAGTGTCTTAAAATCAGGCCATCTATTACCACCAAGGACAGGCAAGTTTCCACGATGTCAAAAGCAGCAGCATCCTCTCCACTTGATGGTTGAACCATCCTGACATGAAAAGCTGCTCTGTCTGCCTGAACCACTTTGAGCATTCGGTTGGTTAACTATGATGTACGGACATCACACAGGTCTCAAGGCTTTTTCATTTGTTCTAACAAGAGGCAAT
Organism: Buceros rhinoceros silvestris; assembly: GCF_000710305.1. Taxonomy (NCBI): domain Eukaryota; kingdom Metazoa; phylum Chordata; class Aves; order Bucerotiformes; family Bucerotidae; genus Buceros; species Buceros rhinoceros. Next base: position 23,938 of record NW_010387735.1, read on the forward strand.
ATGAGAATGCCTGCAAAAGGGGGGAAAAAGAAGGCAAAAAGAAAGCATGTCATTGTGGAGATGTAGAGAAATTTTGCTTTGTTATATCTGTGTGAAAAAACATACTGCCTCCTCCAAGCAGGTTCCTCAAACAGAAGGTTATGAAGAGCTTGTGGACATCACTCAGTAAAGCATGTGGTTGCTTCCCAAAGAAAAAATCATACGAGTAGGCTGTGCTCCGCTAAGTCAGGAGCAGTGAGCCCTGTTCACAGATGTCCCTCAATGGTTTGTCCAAGTAGGAGCAACTTTTGTCACCATCTAGGAATTCATCTAGATGCTTTCGTATCTCTGAGTGATAGCTGTAATGTGTAGAGTAAGTTGATTCTGAAAATTTTAACTAATTTTTATAAACTCTCTTTCCTAAAAACTCCCGAAGCCAAAGGAGAGAGAGTCCTCCATTGCGATAAGTCATGGAACCATAAATAAGAGGTCTTGCAGCTCCTGAGACAGACATGTATTTCCTGTCTCAGAGACACATCTTTATTCTGAAATTATCAGAAAAGGACTACAGTTCCCCATGGCACTAGGGATGAATCAATGGGTGGATCTACATGAAGTCAGGCGTGTGCCCATACAAGTGTACGTTCCAGTGAACTTCAAAGGCATCAAAGGCACAAATGTACATGCTCAGTGTGGTGGGAATAAAATGTTATTTAAGTTCTTCCATTAAAAAATAACATTCTTCAATTATTTTAGCATGTTTAAGATGTTTAAGCCCTCGTTAATATCCTTTAAATCTCCCTTTCACACACACCGCAAAGCTTTCAATGAAGGACTCATTTTAATGGACTTAGAGGTAATCTTGTTTTTTACCAAATAAAATAAAGGTTTTACTAATTTAAAATGCTACAACATTCAGACTGGTCTTTTCTTTCTACTGCTTTAATTAAAAAGCATCTTGGGGGAAGGTTTCGGGAGATGGATCCAAGTTTTATTTAATAATTCTAATATCGAGGCCAAAAAGGAACAAGCTGTTCTTGAAAAAATTTTACCCAGGATATGTAGAGAGCAGAAAGGCTTGGCTTAGGCATGAGCCAGTAGTTCAGGTGGTTGGATCTGAGCAAACCCTTCACAAGGAGAACAAGAGGGTAAGTAAGGCAGAGACAGCATTGTTCTGTCCCCGTTGCCATGGAGAGAAGGGTTAAAATAGTCACGCTTTTGAGTTCAAGAACAAGGAGCATGCTTCTTAGGTCCCTGGAGAGCAACCAGAGTGATGGCAACTCTAGTGCCATGTTGTAGGCTATGTATCCCATCAGCCACCCATCGCTTCGCAGAACGTTATCTCACACAGGAGCTGCGTCCCTTCCGGCTGGCCTCGCTGCGTGTCCATGGAGGAGTATGAGTGCTTGCTTTGAACACTCATTTGACAACCCCCACCACCCCTGGAAGGTGGTTGAGGTACAAGCTAGAGGAGCAGAGCTGAGATTCGGTGGTCCCTGCATATTTGCAGAAAAGGCAGGTTACTTGTTTACTCAGGTTCGCTGCCTGCAGGAGATGGTGTGAGTGCTCCCTCCAGAGCCTGTGCTGATTCCACCTGCGCAGGCCTTGAATCGATGTCGTGGTGGAAAAAAACAGGTATAGCTTCTTTGCAGAAAACCAGATAGAAGAGTTTCTGCTCCCTCCTCTTTTCTGTTCCCTCACTCAAACTCCTGTTGATGAGCGCTGCTTTTGTGCTTAAACTCAGTGAAATGATCAAGGTTCCGAAGAAACCTTCTGTTTATTCTCGAGGGCTTTTCTTAAACACAGATTCCTGACCCAGTTAGACATGAGTTGGTGCAATGGAGTGGGGTGGCCAGCTGCCTCACAGCAGAGAGAAACAAGGAGCTGGAGGCTGGCAAACTTCAACTGGCTTTGCCACTAGGAAAATTGCAGTGGCGCCACACCCTGCACCTTCTCTCCTTTCTCCTCCTCCTAATAGTGCCTGAACTAAAGATCAAATGCCAGCCTGCTTTGCAATGGACAATCTATTGCACAGTGCTGCTCTCTGCTTGACCCCAAATCCCGCTACCTTGACTTTGAGATGCTGGAAGGCATTGCATTGTTGCTAAATGGCAGGGTGGCAGAGGTCCTGGTGGCCACAGAGCACAAGCTGATGATGAGCAGCATCATAAGGGTAGCTGCCCTTGTCCTTTTCAGGGAACAGGAAGGGACCAAGGGCTGGCTTTTCCCCATGGAAGGAATAAATCTGGACTAGATGATCGTTGTAGGTCCCTTCCAGCTGATACATTCTGTTCAGTTCTGCTCTATTCTATTCTGTTCTATTCTATTCCATCTAACCATTTCCTCCGGTTAGTGCGAGGATAGCTGGAGCTATCCTCCAGTGACCAGGAATGGGTGAAGCCAGGTGGTAGGATGGATGATGGTTCCTCTGGCACTGACCTAAACAGATCCCCACGGCTCTATGGGTGAGGGACTGCTCTTTCACCTTTCAGCACCGCCTGCCTCATCTGTCCCTGGGTGAAGAAGCCCTGAAGGGCTCTTTGGTACTTGGAAGCATTTTACAGCCTTCACCTGAGCTATGGAAACATAAAGGACAAGATGGTCGGAGGCTGAACCCCAGATTCAATGGGGGACCTTGTCACTAACTAGCATAAAGGGTCTCTAGATTCACTCACTTGTCGTTCCTAGAGTATAAAAGCTATTTTCAAAGCCTGGCCTCATGTGTCTTTACTGGTGTTGAGCAATGACACCAACTCCCCACTCAGTCACTTGCATCCCTCCCACATGTCTGTTAAACTACCAGCAGCAACTGTTAGAGGGTGCATGAGACATCAGCCACTTCTGGAAAATGTTAATGTTTTCCTGCCTGATACGCTCAGCTAGCCTGGAATTACTTTAAAAAAAAAAAAAAGGACTTTTCCACAAGATTTCTGGGAGGGGTCTCCAAAGAGGAACTTGATGTCAGCCACAGCTCATGACTAATGTAATATAAAAAGCGTATGTTTGGCAGGATTTTAGGCAAGTGACTGTTTCAGGAATTAGGGTATTATTTTATGTGCAAGGTTATATTTAGAATTTGTAGACTGCAGAGTCGCAAGAAGATAATTGCATCAAGGAAATCTGGTGGAATCATAAACCATGAGAATGCAAAGCCTGAAGCATCTGAGCCCGCAGGAGCCTGGGATTTATTCCACCAGAGCTCACAGCAGCTCATCCATTTGTTGGTGTTTGGGATATTTCCTTGGCTTTAAAGGGGTTTATGCCTCCATGTTGATATGTTTATTCAGGCGATAATTACAGCATGTGAGAATGACTGAAGCTGTAAAATGGTTTCTAGTCCCTTAGAAAACAGACTTCAGACTGTCTTGCTTTGAACTGCACCTCCTCCTCCTGGCAGGGGTGCATCTGAAAGCTCCAAAGATAGGAATCCTCAGGAATCTGACTATTGTTCAGATGTGGTTTTCCACATGCTGATTCACGACCTCCTCATTTTGGGCATCCTGGCATTCAAGAAGAGGTGATGTGTCCCTTGCTCTAAGTATCAGATGGCAAAGCATCAGGCTTTGGTGGCACCCTCACCCTCTGTCCCCTGCAAGAGCCTCTTGTGTCAGCTAAAAGCCCCCCAAAGTGCTGTGGCTCCCGGATATTGCATTGCTTATATAGATGGGGTTGGAGCTGGAGGGTTGAGGATAGTGACTCTAGTGTTCCCATATGGCAGGACCATAGATGTACAAGCTGGATGTTTTGGGAAGAGCAGAGAGTTTCCAGCTCAGCTGGGACAGGAACATGCAACAAACTCTTTGACCCTTATCTCCCTCTGTCAGCTCCAGAGCCTTCTCCTCGCTTCTCAGTGCATGTGCACGGTGCTTCCCTCCACCTTGTGGGGCAGACAGCCCAGGACTCCTCAATCCAATTCAGAAAATCCCACCACGTCTACCTTCAGCCAGGTTGGCATCCCTGTCCTGGCTCAGCCATTCCCAGAAGCAACATTCAGCTTTGTGACTCGTGTGACTAGGCTGTAGTGACATTTTTGGACACCTGCAAAGTCTGACTGTATCTGCAAAGCGGTGTGGACAGCAGAGGTCATAAGGAAAGCTGAAGGAGAATTCCTTACAAACTCTCATGATGTGTCTCAAAAAAGGTCTGATCTAGTGAGTTCCTGTGTAGTCTTTAAGACTCCTCAACAGGTTGCAGTTGGCTAAGCTGAAGCTTGTCCACATTTTTAATTAAACAGATATTTTATTGAGTCTTTACTCTTGTTGCACGGTGTGATGGGTCAGGGGTGATCCTGGCAGTCACTGATTTTGCCTTTTCTAACAATAAAGGCATGTGTTTATCCCAGGGCAAGCAGGACGTGTAAATGGTGCCAAGGGTTGACTGAGGTAAATTTGCCTTGCAATAAAACCATAATGCCTCCTCTTCACTTCTGCATCTGAGCTGAAGGGCATAATGGGTTTCAGTTACTTTTATTTGGTCAGTGAAGACAAGAACCTTGTCACAGCATCTAAAGGGACAGTCAAACACAAACTGTCTGTGGCTCCAAACCTCCTCCAACTGAAGGGTATGTATGATAGCTAAGAAAAGTCTCTTTCTTCACAAGTCAATACACTGCCATAGTGTCCTCAGTGAGCAGGAAGGAGGGATGGGGCAAAAGAGGGTTTCAGAGAAAGAGATGAGAGCGGTGGTGACATTTATTTCAAGACCTTCATGATGAAAGGTTCCCCACGCTGTGAGGACTCATTCATGCCATTTCAGAGTTGGCATTCAACCAGGGCTTAATCCGGTGCAAAATGAAATCAGGCATTATGAAGAGATGGATGGTTGTAATTGAAATAATAACATAAATGTAATTGAAATATAAATATGTGTAGGCACACACACACGCACACTGTATAAAACCTTCATGGAAACAATAACCTTTTAGGTCTGCAAGCCAGCTAACCTATTCCTGAAACCACCTCTAATCTGTATGTTTGCAGCTGGGGTTCTTTAAGGAAACGCAAAGTTGTAATTAACTGGGGGCGTGGAGAAGTCAGATGAGTGGGATATTCACACTGCAAGACCAGAGCGTGAATTTGCAGCAGGTCACAAGCATAAAGAGAGCAGGCATGCCAGGTTCATCCCAAGAGATTGCTTTACGTGCTCTCCATCATCAAATAGCCACACATTGCAACTCACAAATTTCCTCCGGTGACTGTAAAGCTTCTCGAAAAACTTTACTTCTGAGTTAATCATTCAAAAAGTTACTCTGTGACATTAGAAAAGACCCTTGGATTTCGTTAGACTTCTGCACAGCTTTAGCAGCCGTGAAGCAGGTACCAAGCTGCCATGAGACATTACAGTACCTCCATTGTTGGCGGGAACCTTAGGGAAA
>NW_010387735.1:29386-41847 GCF_000710305.1 Buceros rhinoceros silvestris
AGGTTTCTGGATGTGCCGCTTTCAGGTGATAACTTCTTGGCTAATAAACACATTTAAAACACAAAATATGAATTTCCCTTATTGCTCATGACGGAGTGGCTGCCAGGCATTGGCAATTAGGATTATGTCTGGAGAGGGAAGGGGCTTAGCCAGCACCTTTGGATGTTCAGCTCAGGAGTCTTGGCTCATGGCTAAGACTGCTCTCATGTCTGGTTGGAAGGACTAGATGGTTGTGACACTCAAGTGAAGCTTTAAACTGGGCCTAGGTCTGGCTGGATGAAGCACAGCTCATCCGAGGTTCTGGTGGCCCAGGCCCTGGGAAAGCAGTTTCTTCTTTTTCCCTATTGACAACACTGTTTCTTGCCTGGTTTTATCTTGGAGCTGGATGCTGTCTGCAGATTGTCCACAGCCAAACCAGTAGTGTCAAATGTGTTCAGGAGGCTCCATGAACAAAATTGAGGAGTTTATAAATCCAAATCTCCAATCAGTCTATCACAGCCCACAAATGGGCTCTCCTCTGTTCCTCTCCGGGACACTTCTGTGGCCGTTGGGTGGAAGTGTCAACTCTGAAAATGCCAGGAAATTGTCATCAGTGATTAAGCTCCCTCACACAGGGAGGCTTTAGGAATAAGTCAATGGCTTTATAATTAGCAAAAGTTACTGAGCAGAGAGTTAATTGGACACTTCTTTTTTCTCATCAAAGACTTTCTTTTTCTAAGTCGCCCCTGAGCTGCTCTGTCTCCCAGCCCAGCCTTCTTGTGATGGCGAGGGACAACAGACTGCCTCAGATAACGCAAGGCACAACGGATTGACACTTGCCAACGTGTGAAGGGTGGAACAACTGTAAACACTCTGCTGGAGTCTGCTCCCCTATATGCCAGTCAGGATTTGCATCACCTCATCCTGGCGGGGCAGTCAGTCCTAGGCATGGTGCTCGCTGCTGGGTCTCACCACTGCCAGCTAAAGCAGTTGATCGTTCAACAGACTTGGAGCTGGCTAACAGGCCCATAAGCCTGTGCTCTAGAAACCCTCTTTGATCCTCCCAGCCTGCAGCCCAAACGTAAAAATTAGGACCACATCAGGACCTTCAGCTCCAAGCTGACCCTGCTGGGCTGAGCGCGGCTTCTGTGCCTGCTACCACTAAATTTTCTTTTCTAGCTGGATCACATGTGTGGCCAGAGGAACAGGAGCCTGGCAATGTTTAGAAGCAGGGTTGCTGGCTTTTTAGGCAGAAGTTACCCTCAGGAAATACAGCTAGTGTGGTTTGCATGCTTAGCTCTCCACCATATGTGTACATGTGTATGAAGGCTTGGCCAGCACGTCCTGGCTGAATCACAGAGCGTGCAGAAGCCTGAACCTTTCCTTCTGGAGCTGATGAGCCCGTCTGAGCCGCAGGGAACTGTGACAGATTCACACTCGTGCCGAATGAGGCCCCGGGAGGGTGTGTAACACCCTTTCCCCGGGCAGATTGCATACATTAGTGTACAAACCTCAGTAAGACCCATTCTTAGAGAGAGATGGCTTCTATTTAGCGAACACCACATGAAACGAGCTGTCATGAGACTGATGTCTCCTATAGTGTGCTGAAGACCTTTTCTTTCTTGAAGGAGTCTTCTCGGATGTACAGATTTTATCTGCTCTCCCCCTCCAAAAAAACCTTACCATCTTTGTATCTGCAGCTGTGTCCTCCTTCCTGCAGGGCTGGACATGCCTGCCAGTGAGCCTACTCCCACCAGTATGAACCCGGGGAGTGTCGCTGAAAACCTGTGTGATGAGGGTTGAGTGCACGGGTGCAAGGGAGCTGCTGGCACCATGCTCAGCAGTCGTCTCCTGCCCCCGGATGATACAGTGACAGCCAGCAGTGCGATGCTGAAGTCACTTGTCAGTGTATAAAGTGTGTGGTCGAACACCTGCGGGTTGTAATGGGGTGTGACTCCATTGACCGCAGGGATGGATAGGGGAGGAAAGCAGATCCTTGGGAGAGGGATGCAATGTCCCAGTTGCCACTTGCCACAGGCAAGCAGAAGGTATTGCTCCTGTTGCAGTCAAGAGCAGGTCCTGTAAAACATAGCACTAAAACCAGCAAAGATCTTGACAGCAGGGGCCCCTTAGCAGACAACCCTTCCTGCTCGTTGCTTCAGATTACGCTCAGGAGATGTCCCCAGAGGCATTGGTGAAGCCTGAGGCTCCCACTGGAGCCAGTGCTCAGCTTTCCTGAGTCCCACAACCTCCGTCGAGCCTTGAGCAGCATCCTGCCAACAGACCAGAGCTTCTTAAGGCTCAAAGACTGGAAGTGTTGTTTGAGGCATAAGGCAGCAGTGTTTAAGCTATCGGTCCCCAGGGCTTTCTCTCGTGAGCTCTATGATTATGTCACGTCTCCAGTGAGGTCAGCACTCAGTTATCGAGATGGAGTTTCAGTTGCTTCTGGGCTCGCAGGCACACTCTCAACCATGCAGGATGTGGCCAAGCCATCACCAGGAAGGTGCAATGGGATTGTTCCTCAGTAGTCCTTTCTTCAGGGACTGGCTTCCCCCCATATGCCTGTGCCAGTCCCGTGGTGGGAAGAAAGGGGAGCTTGTTCCTTGCCTACCGTTAATAGAGAGAGCTGGAAGTGTAACCAGAAATGACAACTCAAGTGAAATGCGATGCCTCCAGAGGGGCCCAGAAGGCAGCAAAGCGGTGCCTTCCAGCCACGCCAGAGACCCCTTTCTCCCCCTTGCCGAAGCAGCAGTCAGCTTGGGAAATCGTGTTTTCACAAACGTATATTTTCCCCTCTAAAAACAATAAATGGAGTTATTGATGGGCAAAGCTGAGGTCCAATGTGGCCACACACTGTGAGGTTTGGCTGGCTTCCTCTGCTGTTGCTACGCTGGTCGTTTCCCAAGGAGACTTTGGATATTTCCTTCTGCAGCGAGGGCCACACATACAGACAGAACAACCCATTGGAGGATCCTTTGTACCCCTTCCAGTCCCAAACAGGATCTGGGAGGTGAAGAGGGGCCCAGGAAGATGAGACACTGTCCCCTAAGCATAATCTGTGCCTCCAGCTCCTTCTGTCACTGATCTGCAAGATCAGAGCTTGCCTAAAGCCACAAGGTCCAGTCCAAACTGACCAACCCATTTCTTAATACTTAATTCCAATTGACAAGGCTATAAATTCATGTGCATGCAGAAATGACCATCCTTGGATGGAGAAACAGCTCTGAGCAACGGCTGCTCTTTCAGTCACACATACTGCATGGGCTGGGCTTATTTAAAGCCACCCTTATCTCTCAGGTAGAATTGATCTGGGAGCTTTGTTGAGCACAGATGCGCAGGTCCAATCTCATCTGGACAAAGTCTAAGCAAAGAAGGAAACTTTGCTTAGTGTCTGGCTTAGACAGTACTTAATTCTCTTATGAACTGTCCTCACAGTTTTCCCTCAACGCTCTCTCTAACCAGTAGTAGCCAAAAAAAAAAAAAAAAATCTGAGACCCTAGACAGATGTTAGAAAAGAAAAATTAGAGCAAATAAATAGTATCTGGCTTCATATCAGGAATCTGAACTATGAACAAAAGCCGGTGGCCAGTCACCATTAAAGCAAACATAGGAGAAGAAAGCGGAAACTGTCCGAGCCCTTGATCTCTCCCACACATCTGCAACACCAAGCTGCTTCGTGAACTGACATCCCCTCCTGTCTTTCCCAGCTCCCAAGCATCACATCCCCCTTCCAAAACTGACCTCTGTGCATGGGTCGCAGTCACTCGCACTGAGGCTCACCCCTCTCGCTTTCCTCCCACCCCTCTTGGCCGCACCACTCCTTTTGGTCAGCGCCCTGGCTGCCGTGGCATGACTGCTGCTGATTCACATGTTGTCACCGGCGGCTGCCGTCCCACAGTGCCCCATCCCTTGGATCTGCTGCGTCGCACGTCGCTGGTGCATAGCGGGGCCAGAAGCATTTGCTGGTGTGAAGTAGGGTACTGGGGCACATGCCCGCTGCATACCAATGAGCGGAAAGCATCCACGGAGCAAAGGTTCCCTGTTCTCTTTTCTTGGCTGCCGGCACATGTGGGGCAGCGGGGATGTGGGAGAGGAGGGAAGGAGCGGCGTGAGCCAGAGACAGCAGTAGGAACTTTGTCGCACTTTGGGATGAATGCTAAGCAGACCCCACCGGGCGGGAGCGCCCTGATGAATGGGATCCTTTCACATCAGCCTGACAGAGGAGGGATTTCATAGTTCTCCGAGCAGCACAGAGCTGCCTTAATCCACCAGATACAATGCCCTGCTCATACGGCTCAGGAAACAAAATAAATATGTTCTTGCAAAGACATCACAATGAAGCTTTTAAGGACTCAACATGAGAAGGCTCTACCTGGTTCTCAGGTCTCCTGCATGTGTGGGACCTAACAGCCAGACTTCTTATTTTCTTGCTCTCTTCCCTTTTCTCGACGCTTGCCTCTGCTGCTGATCCTGGCCCCAGGGTGGAGGGGGAGAAGAATATTTCCATATAGGCTCTGCTCTAAAGATGATCAGAACCCCCGAGGTTCATTCTAAAGGAAGCGATAACAGATAAACCTGGGGGAAAAAAATTAAATACAATCGACGACTCTGCAAATAAAGTGAAAATAGCCAAAAAAGATGAGAAGAGCTGAGAGGAGCATGCCTGGACAGGACAGAGATGTCTGCTCCCCATGTCTAACATCTCTGGCATCTCCGCCAAACAGCCACGACAGCAGGACGTAGCAGTTGTGACTATAGGATAACCATGGAGTGATGCTCAGCATCGAGGGGCAGGGGCCGCTCCTTCCACCTTCCCGTTAATTCCATATGCAGGCAGGGATGCAGCAAAACAGCCCAACAGGGTGTGGTATGGCAACGCCTGTGTCAAAAGGCAGCCGTGGAGCTCGAGAAGAGCCTTCTGCACTGTGGCTTCGTCCTGCAGCGGGTGCACTAGCCTGCAGGACTACACACTGCCGTGGCTTGGCAGTCTAGTACCCAGCAAGTTCCGAATGGCTTTGAGACACTTTCTCTACTTGCATTCAGCCATGGGTGGAGACGAGGCTTTAGCATTAGTAACTAACCCAGCTGCTCTGCTCTGGCCACACACCTCGCTTTTGATATTCTCCTTTTGCTCTGTGATGCTGCTGCAGCAAAGAGCATTTGCTCCACTGTACAAGCGTGATACTAGAGGAGATCTATAGGGCACGTTTGCTGTGCTGCATGGGGTTGGTTATGGTGCAGTCAGGGCTGCTTGAGTCCATCCCTCCCACCCAAAGCAGCCCTCAGAACAGCCTGGGTGAGTTCAACCCTCTTAAGGCACAGATGGTTCATTTCTGATTTCTGTGATGCTGGGAGGGGATACATTAACATCTCTGCTAGGAAGTCACGAAAGCTCGCTTGAACACAGCGGCTGAAATGTCCTGTGGGAATGGTTCCCAGCAGGTGGGCTCACAATACCCAGAGGTTACAACAGAGTTACACCATGTATATCGGATGTATGATCGCCTTGTTCAGCCATCTGTGTTGTCCCTATTGCGGAGGACCAGATATGTGGCGTCACTTGGGCAGCCTTTGGCTCTGATCTGGAATGAATTTTGGACTGCAGGATTCTGCTGTCACACATAAGCTCGGGTAGCTGCCTGCCTGTTCTGCACATGGCAGGGACCAAAGAGCAGTATAAAACTGTCAAATCCATTCCTGAGATAAAGTGCTTGTGTCAAGCTGTTCAAAGCAGGAAGACATGAGAAAGACACAGGGCCAAAGGTTTTAAGACCAGAACTGATGGCTTTTCCACCAGACCTCCCTGCATACAACCAGGCCATAAAATGTTGACTGCCAAACCCTGCAGTGGCAGAAATTGTTTTTCCTGTCCATGAGGAGAGATGCACCTTTTGGAGACAAAGCTCTGACTTCCAAAACCCCAGCAGCCAGCTGTCCCACCGCAAGACTTCTGGCCACATTTTCTTTCCCAAAGAGTTAAGCTTTGTTAAAAACCCCGTGCTGGTGCCCGCCACTGGAACGGAAACATGCTTTTCCAAAAATTAGCCTAACCGTGGCCCTTGCTGTTAGATGTGTGCTAGCTCCCATGCTCTGCAGCCTGTCTGGATGTGGAGTAGAATGCCCATTTCCCTGCCAGCTTCCCCTGCCCCTCTGTGTGAGAGCACCGCCGTTCCCATGCCACAGCCACTGAGATGAGGCGGTGGGTTGGCTGGGAGAACAGCAGCTCCCTGGTTCCCTGGGGCCAATGATCTACCAGAAGTGCCAGACTGTGTCAAGCGATGTGTGAGTCACCACTCACAGCTTCTGCTCAGCGGTGAAGCAGAAATCCACAATTCTGGCAAATTTTAGGCAGTTTTATTATTCTCTCTAGCAGCCTTACCAAGCTGGCATTTTTAGCGTCCCAAACCGAAGATGAATAGGGCTGCCAAGGGCTGTCGTCCCAAGTTTCTGCTTCTAATTTCCTTGAAGTGGAGATGCCGAGATGGCTGAGAATATTTCATTTTACCACCTGGCCACCAAAAGGCTGGGTCTGCATTTTGGGTGATGTCACATTTCCTGAGCTTTGGAGAAAGGTTGTCTCTCATTTCTCCTTTGGCGCAAAACTAGCTCGATCATTCAAAAAAAGAAATCCCTCATGAGCTGCCAAGGAAATACCAATGAGAGAGACAGGAACAAAAGCACAACTCTAAAATCAGAGGAGACAAAAGGATTCAATAAATCCGATCTTTTTTTCCCCACCCAGACTGTAGCATCCATGTCAAACGACGACAAAAACTATTTGGTGACGTTGGAAGAAGTCGGAAAAAAATCTGCTCTTCCTTAAGAGCCCTGCGTCTAAGCCGCTCATCCCAGCGGGTTTGTGGTTAATCTGGCTAAGGTCTGTGCCCTCTTTGACACGAGCTGTAGCTCCCATACAGCCCTTCCTAGCGGGATGCATCTCAGAGGTGTCAAGGAGATGACTAATAGCCAAATGTGCTCTCAAGCTTGGTGACTGAATTCATTTGTGTGGCCAAAGACCCCATTAATAGTCTGTACACACAGTACATATAGTTACTTTTTAAATACAGAGGCATTGTCCAGAGGTATTTCTGTTAGCCCTGTTTACTCCCAAACCACTTGGGCTCAGACATCTCGACATCCTGAACCTAAATGTGGACAAAGCGTGAGGCAGCGCTCCAAAGGGTGAGACAGAAGGGAAATCGCTGCGCCAAGCAGCCTTAGTGGAAAAAACGTTTGAAGTTGCCACAGTTTAACATTTCTTTTCTTTTCTTTCAAAACCTGGGTAACCCAAAGAGTTCAATGACTGGGGATTAGGAGCTCACGGAGAAGGAAAAGTTGTCAGTCATGAGGGGAACGTCAGATTTGGTTATTGGAGTATCTCGGTATCAGCAAAGTTTGAAAACTGTTTTGCTGGGAATTCCCACAGGAGCATCTGTTTCCTCTCTGAGTCGTTATTTGTCAGGGCGCAGCCCTTCAGTTTGCTAGTGGAGTGACCCCAACTTCTTTGAGAACATTTGCTACTCAAAAGCACCTACAGATGAACCTCTCTTCAGTCACTTTTAGGACAAGAATTATCCGATGGCTATTTTGAACTTGCTCTTCACACTGTGCCACTCGTGAATTGCACCAAGTTTTGATTTTGGTTTGGGTTTGCTTTTATTCTTGTGGGTGTTGGGTTAGGTTGTTTTTTTTTTTCCTTTCCAAATGAAGAACAGGAAATTAGTTTAAAACAGCAACAGCAAAAAATAGCACCTGTACGGCAAGGCCATGAGCAGATGGTCAGTAAGGCATAAAGAATACAGGGGTTTGCAAATATTTTCACGCAGAAACAACGTTCCACCATCTGTGAATAGCAGCAATTCAAACAGAGGGCTCAAGCTCAGAAATAAGTGCATGAATCAATGGTTTTGTTCTTTAGTCACATTAGTTACTAAACAGCTGGGAACTCCAGTTCTTCCACTCTCCTAGCTGGGATGGGAAAAGTGAAAGTGTAAGGCCAAATGCTGACTCAGAGCAGCGAAGAAAAGCTTTTGTGAGACAGAAGAGCTTTTGAGAGCCATTCTCGCTTCAGTCGGCCTTGTTCCTGCTAGAGCTCTTCTGGGGCTCTCACTGAGGACTCACATCTTTAGAAATGTGGTTTGGTTTGACTTTTCCTTTCCAGCTAAAGGAAAGCCAGAGGGTCTATGGCTCTGGGGTGATTCTGCCAGCTGGTGTGGAAAAGGATGCAGTGGTGATCCGATGCCAGCTGCAGACAGCTGTGGGACCAGACTCCTCTGGCACTGCCGGCACTGCCTTAGACCTGCAGATCCTGGGAGCTGTGTGGTGCAGGAATCAGAGACTTTCCTTTTGGCTGACTGCCAAGGCGGCTAGTGAGATCAGTGCCGGTCCCACGGCATCAAGCAGGATTTGGGAGCATCTCCCAACATGCCAGGGATGGCGGACACTACGCAAGCTTTTATTCCCACATTTAGCCTCCATAGAGAAACTCTGTTGGTGGTTTTGGCAATAATGAAAGCACATCAAAAAGGAAAGGGTTCTTGGGAGAGGAAATGGGGAGAAATCAAAGGGAAGAGCCTGAGACTGTGTCTCTGTCACCTACAGGACAAAGAGGAACAGGCGTTGCTAATTAATGGATGTTTTTCAACATTATGTAAAATGTTTTTAAAAGTCTCATTTGAACAAGAGCTGCCCTGATGTGCTGGGGGATGTTTGAGCCCTCTCAGGTCTCAGCTGGCTCACTCGCACCTCAGCCCCACCGAGCCCGCCCGGCTGCTCCTGCAGAAGCGGGGCATTCATGCTACAGGGTGTTAATGATTTCACCCTCCATAAACCCAGCTACTTAACCACACACTCAGTGGGACACACACTGAGATGAAATGCTCTCTTTGAAGACAGGAGGAGGTGACAGGGCTGAAGTTTCTTCCTGGGACAGTTTCACCTCCATCCCAGGGAAGGTCCCCAGGAGAAGTGTTGTCTGATTCCCATCACCCACAGAGGAATTTAGCCATCTTAGCCTCACTGGTCTTGATATATTTTAATATCGTCAGCCAGCCTTGGGCTCTCGGAGGCTGTAATGCTTGCCCTACAGTATTTCTCAAAGCCAGTCCTCCTGTTGGTTCCTGCTTTGACAAAGGGGCAACTTTATACATCCCACAGCTCCGCTTGTGGCAAGGGGCAGAAGACCTTCTTGTTGCAGAGTTCCCATCCCAGGCACACACAGTTAATTTGTTCCCCAAGCACTTGGTTGACAAATTTTACAGGAGGCTGGGAAAGTAATGAAAATAGTCTGTGCTGCATGTTTATTTGAAAAATGCTATAAAACTCCTTGAATAATTTTCTCACTGAGGTGATCTGACCAGCCTGATGTGGAACATTTAAGTGGGTAACAGCCCAGATCTGCCTGCATAACCCAGACGGGCATGATGCTCTTCATTGCCATTGCGTGCTCCAGCCATGCCCCGGGGTTGGTGAGAATCTGCTGCTGGCTCTGCGCTCTTCCTGCTTGCATCCAGCTGTGGCATCCGCCAACACTGCCGGGGCTGCCAGTGCACCAGGGTGTTCCGTGATCTAACCCCTGAGCTGAGAGCATGGACACATGGAAGGAACCTGAACCAGGGATGCTCCTGCACTGAGATGTTCTCAGGTGGTGACATAGGGTAATGCAGTATCTTCCCAAGGCAAAGGTGAGGAGAAAGGCAAGGAGAACCCAGGATTGTCCTTCTGCTTTCAAAGAAAAAAAATGATGCAACCATTCAGATGTGGTGAAGTAGATGCAATCCTATCTCACAGCTACAGCATCATGGGGAGATAGCTCTTCAGATGAAACTCCACAGGTTCCTGTCCCTGCAGTTTGGACATTTTCAGCTCAGAGGAACTACAGATTCCAGCATGCAATGGTCCCTCTCCTTCTGAAAGGCCTGAGGGAGATGTAGGTACTACTGGATTAAACTGTTTTTACTAGTAAGTCTCCATGCCGGTATAGAGGTTTCTATGGCTTTTATCCTCGCTTTGTCCGCTTGGATCCAAGAGTCAGTATTTCCCTCTGCTACACACTAATGCTTTTTGCATAGGTGTTAAAGGCAGGAAGATCCAAAGCCACCAGCTCCATCGGGCAAAGCAGCTTTACATGCTCTCACAGGATGGTAACGTCCACTGAGAAAAGCCGAAAGAAAATAACTTGCCCCCCCACTGCCTGCTGGCACTGTCCTGCTGTCCTGGGCGGGGGGAAACTCCTGTTAACCAGTTCAAGTGATCACACAAGATGGGGCAGAGTAAGATTTGCATGGTGAATGGTACTACTCTGAGTACAGCTCTCAAAGCATGTTTTGATGAGAGGTCATCTCATTTCCTTGCTGTGCAAGTTCAGCCACTCATCAAGAGCAGGCGGGCTGGTCCCCTGCCAGCAGGTCCATCATGGATGTGCTGGGGCAGTCAGGGGTGGTGCTGAGAACTGGGGAAGGGCAAAGGTCTTCTGAAAGTAGGAGGTGGAGAGGCACAGCAAGTCTTTGTCTTCTGGAAGATCCATGGGCCACTGCAGATGAAAAGCAGAAGAGGAGCAACAGAGTCTCCATAAAACCACATGGTGCTTTGGAAGGGAGGAAGAGATTTCTTTCACGGGTTGAGGTCAGAGTTTGGCCCAGTATGTAGATGAAACAGCATCGTCCTTCAGGAGGACCCAGCAGTTCTTTTCCTAGTGACCAGAGCTCTTTCTCCTTCTTCTGTAGCAAGAAACGCCAGCGCCTCTGCCTTCCGATTTCAGGACCTCTGTCCCGCCATGAGGCAAGGAGCAGCTTCAGGAGGATGAGTGAAACCCCTTAGCGGCTGACATCATGAACAGGACATGCCACTGAAGCACGGGAAGAGGACGCACATCGCAGACTTCCTGAACAAACCAGGAACTCCATCCTGTGCCTGCCACAGCCCCTCCAGCAGCCTTTGCACAAGCCACCCACTCCCCTCCATGAGACTGACCATCTGCCAGCCTTCCTGCCCGTCCCATCCCCTCCTCCCTGCCTGCCCAGCTAGTCTCTCCTAGCAAGGAAAAGCAAACAGCTTCTGTTTATTCCCTTTCCTCCAACTGCTAGCACATAATATGACCCCACTCCACTGTTTTCCCCTTCTTTTCCCTCTTTTCCCTTGCTGAAGGAGCTGGTCTCCATTAAACAGAGGGACGGCCACCCTCACTGTCCCACTGCAGGTGTCCTTAGTCCAAAAGAGAAAATTTAGAAACCAACAAAATTTTTCATTTGCCTTCATCAGCTTGGGGTATTTTTCACAGGAAGACAAAGTAAAAGTATTGACTTCACGTGAAAAATGTCTCTTCTATTCTTGACCTTCCAAGGCTTTTTTAAAAATTATACCTGCCATTGCCAGTGAACATTTCCACAGAGGGAGTGTTAAAAAAACCCTTATTCTTGTGAATGTGCCAGCTCTGCTGGCTTTCCCCATTCCCTCTCTGTCCTATTCTGCTGCACGGGACAGCCACACCATGGTGTGCAGAGCAGCCCTGCACTGGACACTGCAAAGTGCTGTGGGATGTTGGGGCTGGGAGGTGGCAGGGAAACATCGCAGCTCTCTTTCACAGCTCCTCCACCACACAATGCCAACATTCTGAGGCAGCTACAGCTCAGCACAGGACACTCACTGTGTTTGCCTGTTCCTGCACGCTTCCCCTAACTTTCTGTAGAGCACTTACTTGAGTATCAGAATCCTTCATAACCAGAAACCTCCATAAACCAGAATCTTCTCTAATTAAGCACTCTGGTTTTCATTTTTATTCATGGAAGAAACAGCTAGAGAACAGCCAGAGGTGCAGTGGTGGTTAAAGGTCCATCCTTCTTTTCTTCCTCCCCACCCAAGTCATATTCTCTGCATGCGACATCGAATTAAACTGTCCCCGTTGAAGACTAGAGCAGGTCCTGAACAGGGACCCACAGCAAACCCACACTTGGCACAACGGTATTTCTGTGACAGCGTGTCAGCTCCCTGGATGGATGCCCTTGCTACCCTGCACGTGAGTCCCACATCACATATTTCATTAACACCCTCTGGAAGCTTCTCCCATGGGAAGTCGGGACACGTCTGACACATCTGGGAGATGGAAATACCCGCCCCAGCATCTGGGAGCGCTAGGAGCTGCTGGCAGCGTTTCTGAGTTGTACCTCTGCACTGCCCAGGCAGTTCCCAAAGCCCAGCAAACAGCCCAAACCTTCTGCAGTGGCTGGAGGTGGGAGGAGCTCTCCCACCCCCGCTGCGAGTTATCCAAGGTGAGTCTCAACTGTATGGGTCTGCTTCCAAATAAAAAACATCACTGCTTACACATAGTATTTATATGTTCCTCCACCCTGGTTTTGGCTTCTTCCCGCTTTTCTTCACAAACTGCAGGATGAAAAGGCCCATTCAGGGAGGCTCACCGACACAAACGCGGCTCCAGCCCCTCTGCCAGCTCCCTGCTCCAGCGTGAGCGCAGCAGATTTTCAGCA